>NW_016161792.1:0-21032 GCF_001687245.7 Rhagoletis zephyria | reverse complement strand
AAAAAAAAAAAAAAAAAAAAAAAAAAAAAAAAAAAAAAAAAAAAAAAAAAAAAAAAAAAAAAAAAAAAATATATATAGATATATAATGTATATATAATATAAGTAAATAAGTAAGGATAACCATTTGAAAAGTCAGTGACTTTTTGAAGTTGACGCGAAGTAATTTTAAACAACAGTCATCGATTAATAGGCTACTGTAAAATGCACGCGCTGTCATTCACATACCTTGAAGAGGGCAAAAAGCTCATTGGTGAATGTTATTCAGAGATTTTGGACAGATTCGATATTTATTTGAAACAAAAAGAAAAAAATAAATCCATCAATTGGGCTACGAACTCCTACCCCATCCACTTTTACACCAGATTTAGCCCTCAGCGACTATTTGCTGTTTCGAAACCCAAAGAAATGGCTGGACGATAAGAGATTTGGGTCGATAAAGAGGTCATCACTGAAACAAACGCTTATTTTAACGGAATTGAAATTTGGAAAAACGCTAGACTAGAATCAAAATGCTTTTTTACCGAAATATATATCTTTTATTCAAAAGTCACCGGTTTTTCCTCTAGCTGTTTTCATTTAGTACACACTAAATATTTTTATGTATGAAATTATAAAAAATACACAAATGTATTAATTCAATTTACATATGCTTTCAAATATGAGTATAATTGAACGAATGTTATACATTTTTTACTTATAAGTAAATTTATTCGAAATATATTTGCATTTTTTATATCTCTGCTTCTTCCCGCTTGAATATGCACACATTCACACCAATTACACCGCATTTAAGTGCGAATGTTTTTTTTTGTTTTTTTTTTTTTGTTGTGCGTAGTCAGTCAACACTATGATTTCGATTGGATCCATTAGGCGTGGTCAGTTGTCGCTCGCCAGCGGCTATTGCATCGCGTTGCTTTCATTACTTCGCTTGACACGCGCTAGACGTGTTGCGGAGCTTGGTTGCATTTCCGCTTAGGCGGCCATTTTCATATGGCATTTCCGCTTGCTTTTATCTTTTTGTTGTTGTTTATGCCATTTCGTTTCCTTTTTGTACGCTGAGGTTTTTGCCCTTTTAAAATTTGTTTCACTTGATTTTTAAAATTGTCGCCGCTGATTGCAATTCAATGAAAAATAATTGAAATTTGAATAAAAGTGCCTGAATAGTTATATTGTGCGCTTTGCTTGTTACACCCGCATATGGCATTTGTGTACAGTGGCGTTTTTCCCATAGTATTTCAACGCGTCGCTTAATCGATATTTTGTAACATGTGTGTGTGTGCTTAAGCAGCCGTTCGTGCATGTCGGCATTTTTATATTTTTTTTCGTTTTTATGCGATTTATGCTGTTTTTCTACCACGAATATGCCAGTGTATTTTTATTTAAATTTTCGCCCACATTTTGCTGCTCAATTTCCGTCAATGTAATTTCTACAATAGTGTGCGTGAATGCAAGTGTTCACAAAACTGTAAATATAAACATATATATTAGGGTGCCCATCGAAACATTTTTTTTTGTTTTGAAATTTCAAGACCCTACCCTCTAATTTCCTTTCTTTTTATGAGAAATATTATTGGTTATTTTTATGGATTTTTTAAAAATCATTTAGAGGTCGCGACTTGTCATTTTAGGTCAGGAAGTACGGTTTTGTGGATTTATAAGTTTTTAATGACTAGTTTTCATTCAAAGATCGAGCATGTTGTGAGAAGAGGATTTATAGGGCTTTTAAACGATGTATAATGATCTATTGTAAAAATTTAGATTGTTGGGAGTTTTCATCGGGAAAATAAAAAAAAAAAACATTTTTTCTTAATTGTTTAAGTTTTGACCATCACTAATTTCCACAATTATAGTAATATCTAAAATTAAATTTTTTTTTGAAAATGTGGAAATACGTGATGGTCAAAACTAAAAAAAAAGAAGATTTTTTTTTTAAATTTGCCCGATGAAAAATCCCGACAATCCAAGTCTGACAATAGGTTTCCAATAAATCTAATATGTTTTTCAAAGTTAATCGCCATATTGGATCCGCAATTTTGGATTTTGAAAATCTGACATCAGATTCGTAATCATCAACCCCGAAAACCCTGGGTATGGTGGACGGCTCTAAACAAAGTGCAAAGTGCAAAGACTCGCGTGCCTTGGAATATCGGGGGCAGTGAGTAGCGCACCTCAGGAAGGGCTTAACATTATATAGTTCACTTGCAACCGCTGCATATGTTCATCCATGGTACCGCCGCAATAGCGCTCTCAGGCTCTGAGAAGCCAATACATGGAAGGCAATCAATCAATGAAATAAAAACGGACCGGATCAATGGAATTAACGCTGACATAGAAGCCAGCACTGATCAAATTACGCCTATTTGGGACTTCATTACGAGGGTACACATTAGGGTTAGTAGAGGGGGGTATATCCATCCAGCCGGTGTCTACTCGAAGGACCTGCAGATCGCCCGGACCTTTCGTCTACTGAACGACTGCAGTGTCTACGCTATAGAGAGGGCGGCTAGTCTTTTACTTAGTAGTAGAGTTCCAGAACACAAAGCCACTATTTTTGTCAACAGTCAGGCCACACTGAAGGCATCTAAAATAGAGAAGTTGGGAATTGCTTGGAAATGTCGCACCACGCTGGCGTCACTGAGCCGTATCAATGTCGCTCTATGCTGGGTTCCGTGGACATCACAATATTGAAGGGAAAGAGTCGGCTGATGAGATGGCAAGAAGAGGAGAAAAGCTCCGTGCTACCATCGCTTAATGATTACGTTAGGAAAATTGATGAATAAATACACTGTGGCAGACACGAATGACTTGTGGAACAAAGGGGAAGAATGTGACAGCACAAGATTATTATGGCCGTGGCCTAATAGGAGAAAGACAAAGGACATACTGAGACTCAATAGATCGCAGTAAGAGTCCTTACCGGCGTCATCACAGGACACTGTGCTACGGCACCATAGATTCAACGGTGATGAATACCAACAAGTACTCTCTGCAGAAGCTGCCATGATGAGGATGCAGTAGAGTCAATTGACCACTTTCCGTGTCGATGTCCCGGTCTAGAGACGAAGTGGCTCAAGCACTTGGGTTCACACTTCTTCAACAGTCTGGGCAATGGGGGATGGAACTGTTGGAACTCCTCGTATTCATTAGCACTAGTAATTGGTTCAGTGGAATAATGACTTAGTGCTCCTCTTTCGATTTCTGTCTCCGAGTGAATGTATGAAATATTCCACACACGCCATTCTAACCTAACCTCACACATATATCTATGTTCATAAACAACAAGCGTCTAAGTCGAAAAACCTTAATTCGAGAAAAAACGTTCTAAACAGTTGGACTGTATTGCTAACCTTATGGGGAAACCAAAATATGTTCGTATATATTTTTTTAAATAGCCTAGCTGGTGAGATGGGGATTTCACTTTCACATGGAACGGTAGTTGCAGAACATGATAGCATATATAACTCAATTCTTTCTTAAGACGACTTAGACGGTTATTGCTTATGACCACTCTGATATATGCATTCAATAAAACTGGCATATAAATAGGTTCTCGTAATTTTTCAAGAAAATTCAGAACTCGGCGGTTATTTTTGTATTAATTTGATTTCTATTTTATTATAAGTACATACTCACCTCATTTCCATTGAAAAATCAAACAACATTTTAATTTCTTTAAATTATTTTCTAATTTATGTAAATAATTATCGTCTTTATTTCTATTATATTTGTTATTGTATGTGTTTTTGTATGTATGTATGTATGTATGTATTCTGTGTGTATTTGAAGTTTCTGTTTCTTATTTGATATTTTTTTTTATTTTTTGCTGATTTCCATATTAGCTACTTACTTTTTTACTTACAATTTTCTTAACGCATTACTGCACTACTTGGCTCACAGAGAAGTCTATAAATTACTTTTGCCTTTTCTTTTATTTTTATCACTTAATTGCGAACAAACAATTTGGTATGAGCTATACTACAATTTCTATTTATAATCTAATGTTTATAATTTATTTTAGATTCTTAATTATTTGATTGTTTGTAATATTTTTAAATATGTATACAAGAAAAAAATTAAATAAGTAAATACTTAATTACATAAATACATATGTATACTTTACAGTTGCCGTTTTGCTTATTGGATTTTTTAATGTTTTATAAGCTAGCTTTAAACTTAGATAATTAATATTTTACATTTTTTTAATCTGTTTAGTTGCTACATTTTAAATTTAAATTATTAAATACAATATTTTATATCATTAATTAAATGTGCAATTCTATTTGGTTAATATTTTGGAACCAGTTGTATGTAATTTTTTATTATCTATGTTTCGCATCCTCTACTTCATGTAAACATCTACATATCAATAGAAGTTTCGTTATTTCTATTTTTTTATCTCATTGTTATAATAAAAATTTTTTTTTACACACGTACATATCGAGCCCCATCCGCCAAAATAACGTAAGCGACATTTTTTTTAAATTAATTTTTTTTTGATGCAGAAATATTCCTAGAGCATCTAGATGCATTTCTGCATCAAAACAAAAATTTTGAAAAAAATGTCGCTTACGTTATTTTGGCGGTTAGGGCTCGATATATGTATGTATGTATATATGCTATATCCAACAAGTTTAAAAAATTGTCAAATATGTATGTAAGCAATTTTTTTTCTATTCATATTTTTTTGTTTAATATTACAAATATTTACAAAACTAAGCATTTCATTGCAATTTGGGATAAAATAAGTTATTTATATACATACATTTTATTTTTGTTGTTAATATTTTGGCAAAGTTAGGAGTGTGCTCATATGTGTCAACTTAAATGCATTTGTTTTTGTATTTGGCCATTTGGTACATACCTCTACATATATGTATTTGATTGTGTTGGATATTTCGGTGGAATTAAGGAAAAATATGGTCATTTCAATATTTTTGGTTTTATGAATAGCTTGTAGTTTACAGTCGGAGTCAAAAGTTAGTATACACCATTTTGTAATGAACATTTTCTTCATTAATTTGTTATGAAAATATAGTTAATATAACATAAATCATATACATAAATCAAAGTTTTACACTTTCTTTAAAATTTACGAATATTCTAAAAATTTTACTTAAAAATTTCTATCTTTTTATTCATATTTAGAGTATGTAGTTTTGTAACCCCTTCAATTTAAATGCAACAAAGTGTAAATCTCAAGTCCCTAAAAATTACTGATTTTTAAATTTTTGATTATGCGTTATGTACATACATATATGGAAGAAAATGCGCAACACCCCCCACTAAAGAAATTTAAAAATGCCATTGGTAATTTTTAGCGATTTGTTGTACTAAAATTGTGAAATTAGAAATGTTGATGTTTTTTTTTTAATTTCTCGTGAATTTTTTAAAAACTGTGAAATTTTGATTTATATGTATAACAAATTATTGAAAAACATAGTTCATAAAAATAATTGTAATTATTTTGTTGGAACACAACGGGCCTCGTGTGTCTACCTTGTTGGAACAAGGTGTATACTAACTTTTGACTCTGACTGTATCTATTTTATAATTTTATTGGCTTTGGCTTAGGCGATATTAAAATAGTAAAGTAAAATTTTCGTTAAAATCAGTTTCCACCATAGTTGCATTTGGAATATTAAACGAAAAACCTGTATTTTTCGAGACTTTACAAACGAGAGTTGTAAAGCAAATGTCAAATAGGTTTGCTGGGAAAAGTATCCAGATGGCGCGAGCTGATCTTAATCAATTGAACGTCTGTTTTGTTAGAAGATTACTGGTTGCAACCATGTTTTGCACATGTAGGTACTGTTTACAGTAAGCAAGATCTTCATCTATAACGCACAACATACCGAATGTTTGATAAATTATAGCTGTATAGAAGCCCGCTCAGGTACGAGTATTAGTTAACATACTTGGTAATGAAAAAAGTCAATCCACAATTATTATAGCAAGATACACATTTTTCGAGTCATCCATAACAATTATCCTAAGAATAATATTATAAAAGTCTTTTTAAAATAATTATCATTAAGATAAATATTTTTACGTCTCCAAAAACTTTTATTTAGAGACTTATATTTCAAAAGTTTTCTCACATTAATTATGAGTGTGAAACAATTTTATAAGTCTTAAAGGAAGGGGTTTGTTCAGGACCATTTCGGGACTAGTTAGGATTAGTCTTCCGAAATAGTCTCGGAGTGGGCCGCATCTAGGCTTGAATCCATCCCGAACTAATCCTAAAATGGTCCTGAACAATCTTCGTATTTTAAGACTTAGAAAATTTCTCTCACTCTTTATTATAATGAAAATACTTTTATAATATAGTCTCAAAATAAATGCCTTGGAATACTTAAAAATATTTACCTCACAGATAATTGTTATGAAAAGACTCTTATAATATAAGTCTCAAAATAAAACGCTTCGAAGACTTAAAAAAATTATCTCGCTGATGATTATGTATTATGAAAAGACTTTTATAGTACTTACGAAAATTGATTGAATGAAATAACTATTATTCTGAGTCTCTGAAAAAAATCTATCTGATCGGGTTGTCTTGATCGTTTGTTCAGTAGATTTTTTGGTTTAGTGACTAACACTTTAAACGAAGTCCAAACACCTTAATTCGAATGATACAATTTTTTCACTCGAATTCTGAAAGAACAGAAAATTTCAAGTTTTGCTCTTTAACCAAAGATTTATCTGGAAACCGTGTAATGGTCAAATTCTTCATTTCAATATCCTGTTCTTGCAGAATCCGGAGTAAATAAAAAAAATTATATCATTAAAGTTAAGGTCTTTGACATTTATTTCACCTTGATTTGGCCGTGATGGAGTCATACGAATACCGAAATCGTGATCAGCGACACCAGAAACCTATAGATGAACTGATCTCATATTTTTCTATTGTGGTCCTGTATAATTAGTATCGAGCAAAAAGCAGAATATGTAAAAAATTAACTTTCTGTTTACCGAAAGAAAATTTTTAACCAAAAAAGCACTAACTTATCAACCTGCCTTCTTATTTTTTACGGAAATGTACATAAATATACAGCTTTATATAAAATTAGCAACAAAATCAAAACTCCATAAAATCGTCATAGAAAATCTACACAGAAACTTCTTACGAACGGGTTCAATAGACTTACTCTATAGACCTTGAATTATCGTTCGTAGATTTAGTGGCGAACTTTATCGTAGATTCACTAAAAGCGAACTTTCGATGGCATCAATAATAGATTCGTTTAAATAACACAGTGAAAAAAACAAAAACGTGGGATTGAATTCCAAATCATTCAAAACATTCTGGCTGGAAATTGGTTGTCTCGGACATTGAGTTTCCAACTTCTAATTAGTACAAGGAGTGCAAGTTACTGCCAAACTTCGGCCGCTTACCTATATGTGTAATTTTTTAAGGGCCACGAAGATTTCTTCGATTTTGTTTTAGTCGCTATCTTCGTATTAGTCTTCGCATTCACCTTCATATTCATTTTAGTCGCTGTCTTTGTACTCGTCTTTGGGCTGTGTGCATATTCCTGTTCGTGTTCGTCGTCGTAGTCGTCTTCTTATTTATCTCCGTATTCGTTGTTATGTTCATATACGAATTCGTATTTGTCTTCGTTTTCTTCTCTCTATTCTACTTATCTTCGCCCTTATATTCATATTCCTCTCTGTATTCGTCTTCACATTCGTATTCGCATTCGTCTTTATATTCGCCATCATATTCGTGTATCTCTTTGTATTTGCGCTCGTGTGAAAATTAATCTTTCAGTGTTTTCTATATATTCGTATTAGTCCTCGTCTACGTATTCATGTTTGTCTTCGTCGTATTCGAATTTAACTTGATGTACGCCATTGTATTTGTTATCGTAACCGGATTCGTCTTCGTTTAGTCTATGTATTAGTATTCGACCTCGTCTTCGTATGCCTCTTCGTATTCGTCTTCATATTCATGTTTGTATTCGAGTTCGTCGTCGTATTTATGTTCATATACGCCTTCTTATTCGTCTTCGTTTTCATCTCTCTATTCGTCTTTGTACCCGTATTAATCTTTGTCGTCGTCTTGGTATTCATCTCCGAATTCGTCTTCGCATTCGTGTTTGTAATCCTTTTCCCACTCATCCTTGCATTGTTGTTCTTATTCTTATCCATTTTCCTGCACGTGCTTCGTATTTGCCTTTGCGAATTTATCTTTGTGTTCGTATTTTTCCTCGTATCCAAAAACAAAACATACGAAGAAAAAAAGCCAAAATATTACACCGATTACAGCTGTAATCTTCAATAAATTTTGAGACCATAAAAGCTCTCGTCATCTACATTTATATAGATATAAACGGAAGTAAATACTTCAAAACCAATGAATATGCTCGCCGATGATTGGAAAGTAGAAATCACGAACATATTTCAATCGTTGTACTCACTTCAAAAATTGCTCTTTAGATTCCCAGAGGACTTCAGTGAATTAACTTTTTTTTTTATAAAAAATTCCATCGCACTTTAAATGTTCATTAGTTAGTTAACTTTTTAATCGACCGCTTGCAGCTGTACTTTTAACAAAGTGCCGGTATGTATATTCTCAAATTATTTAACATAAATTAAGTTCGATGTATGTACTTTACAAATCTAATTCAATCTTTTTTGCTGTTGCAGTTGACATTTATACATATATATGTATTTTTTTATCTATTGCACTATTTTAAAATTATTTCATTGTTTATTTGGCCAATTTTATTTGCACTCTAGAAATGAGTTTGCTTTAGCTTATTTTTCTAATTTGGCTGCTGTTGATTTTGTGCAACTGTCTGAAATATATGTATATCTTTTTAACTGCATCCATCACACATTTTGGACTTTATTGCTCAACTTATGTACGTATGTATGTAACGTTGAAATTTAACACTTACTCAGCGCTGTGAATATGTTCATCAATGCATTTTTGTTTTATCTGCTTGCAATAATTCGCAAATTTTTGTTTGCAGAAAATAAACACTAAATATTGATTGCATGCAAGTTTAATTTAAACAAAAATTGCAATGCCAGCCCAACCAAAATTAATTTAGAGTTTGTTTTCATGTATATAAATGTACGGTGATCCATTTGTGTTCCACGAGAAATGTAATTATAATGAAAGTTAAATATCCGAGTTATCTACATATTTAAAGCTTAAAAAAAAAACGAATTCAAAATAAGGTCCGAGAGGTTCGTAAGAATTCAGAAATCACCGATAAAAAAAAACAAAACAGACCTGAAAAGTTCGGCCTACATATGTAGGTCAAGCTTATAAGCCAAAAAGATTGCTGTTTTCTCTGTTTTAAGTACTTTGACTGGTTAGTTTCTGGTCATATACGTATCTCCAGCTTCTTTATTCATTATGATTCCTATATTTGATTTTAATTTTCTCGCAGTTTTATTTAGTGTTTCAATCAAGAATTATCGTTAAATTTGGATTTTGATTTTTTCGATAAAATTTTGATCGTTATTTTGTGATTTTTTCGATCAAAAATAATCGTTTTTGAGTTAATATTTTTTTAAATAATTTTTAACCGTTATGATGTATTTTTATGACCGATCTAAACCTTTTATGTTCTCATAATATGATCGGAAAAATTAAAATCCAAAAATTACGGTTATTCTTGAAAAATATAAATAAGTTTTAACGGTTTTGGTTATTATTATAAAGATCATTGCCCTGACTAAATATGTTAAAATATTTTAAATTGTATTTATGTCCCGATTCTATCCTTTCCTGGCTTTCATTTAAATATAAAGAAAAACTAACTTTTGCTGACAATGTCCTCCTTATAAAACCAAATTCTCGAAATTGTATGGAAAAAACGTGAAATAACTTCAACCAAAAACAAAGAAATCAAAAATCAAAGTCATTTAATTTTAATTAAATGGACTATAAAACTGCATATCAGATTTGTATTTAAAGATTTTGATTAAAATGTTTGAAATTTGGGTGAAAATTTGCGAAATTTTTATAATTTTTGTACAACGTTTGAAAACTGAATTTATATGGGGTTTGTTGCATAGCCAGCTATTAAAGAAGAAAATAATAATAATAGACATTAAATGAACAGAAGACAAATAGCCACAACTGGTAAAAATATCGTACTCCTATTTTTTTGTGTACAACTGCAGGTATAAGCGGTAATTTTCAATTACTTTTCGTAACTATTGAATGTTTAACTTGTTCCGTAAACCTTTTACTTTACCTCTTTGCGTACGCCGTATTGTGGCGCGCGGACGCGGGCCGCCGCTGAGCTAAGCAAATTTAATGTTTGAATGAGCAATAATGTCAATGGATTCTATTTCGCTTTTAAAAAGGTAATAATGCCACCCTGGTGCGAAATAAAGTCAATTGACCTATTTCCGTTGATCTTATTACCTGTCACCCCTTCAAACCTATGTAAGTTGATCGATAACTAAAGCCAATCCAATATCTTTAAGGACAGATTCGGATTCTACGTCAAAAATCCCATAAGAGTCCGCTATAATATCTTAGGCAACATAATTTTGTTGGACAGTGTTATTGTTATAGAAATTTACTTGAAATTTATTTTCATAAAGAATAAATTGTTTGCATCTCCTCTTGTTTGAATAAAGGAATCTTTTATTAAATTAAATTATTGTGGTTCACTTTGTTTGGTTTGGTTTTAGTTTTATTGCTTTGGTGTATGAATAAAGGCTTTATTTGTTTAATTCTCATGTTAGCATCTTAATTAAGCTTTGTTATTATTTTTAATTTAAAATTAAAAGAAAACCACACATACCAAAATTATCGAAATTTATTCGCTATGATGTGCACATGTAAGGGGCGTCAGTCAGACCATGTACGCGTATGTATATGCAAGCGCAAATGTGCTCTTTATGCATACACTTGCGGTTTTGACCTACTTAAAGTGGTCAAGCATTAAACTTAAGTGCTTTTCTTTCAACCATTTTCTCTATTCACCCCCCATATAAGTTCATAAATTCATTATACACCACTACGAACGCATGCAAGTACAACTACATACATATTTACATACATACCCTGCCGTAAATCGCGCTAGTTCAGGACTAGCGCAGAACTGGCTCTTTAAGAGGCGGTACTGGTTCTCGATCTATCCCAACGCAATGCTTTCAACTGTCTCTTTTTACATGGCGATGTCCTACGAAGTGGAAATTGCCCCCCTCTGCAGAGCTTTCGAACTAGTTCTATACTGGATCCATTTTGGACAGTTCTGGGACATTAGGTTTTTCTATGAGCAAAAATTTTAAAACTCGATTATTTGATTATTTTTCTATTCTAAACTGGTTCCATTTTAGACAGATGTGCGACAATAAGTTTTTTATAAAAAAAAATTCTGATTATTCGATTTTTTGATATTTTTTCGTTTTTTCTGTTCTTTTACAGTTTGCATTCTATTTAATTTTTGTTTATTTTTTTATTTTGTTTATATTATTTGATCACTTTCTCTTCAATATTTAAGCGGCACTCAACAATTTAAATTTCTTAAATCTGAAAATCACAACTGCCTCCANGAAATATGTATTTGCCCAGCACTATCACACAACTTAATCGTTTCATAATCAGCTCTACTTTCACGTTATCTTTTAGTGGTGCTATTATCTCCTCACTTTCGTGTTTGCTCTGTTTCCTGCATATCCTTGGGTTATGGGTCATTTTGGGTCAACGTAATCACTTTATTTTCTACGTAAATTGTTAATTTTATCGCCGCCAACAACAAAACACTCAGCCGATAATTATGTTGCAAACAAAGAAAAATAGCACACCCCGTACAACTACATACATACTCGTACATACATACATAATTGTTAGCGTGCGTTTGTGCGCTCGATGACCATCGAAGGAAACGCAATTTAGCAGCAAAAATAATTACTGGCATGCAAAAGTTTATTATCAGTTGACTGCTTTGACCCTTCTTTAACGCCCGAAAGTATGCATGCTCGTAAAACAAACCTAATAGCAGCGGTAAGGTGGCGCAAGTTTCTTGGGCATTCCAACGATGGCAGTTGGTAATTTTTCTGTGTTTTAATCGCATTTTGCTATGATCCCCAAAGTAGGGTTGCCATTGATTTTAATGTTATATCAATTTTTGAATTTTGTAGAAAAATAATAAGAGCACTTCTTAAGAAAAAAGCTAGCCAGAAGCGGCTCTTTACAGTTCAATGATGGTTTAGCGTCCTTTTGAAAGTCAGCAGTCTTGGTTTTCAACGCAAAAACTTTATCTGGCGACCTTATTTCGGTCAATCTGAAGATCCCTTGCAGAGAAGTGCCACTCATTGCACGAGCGTGCAGACTAAAATTCCAAACGCGGCTAGAAGAAAGGCTTTTTGACGCCCTTTATATACACCTACAGGCCTATTCTGCTTGGTAATAAAAATTCTGTAACCGACAAATAAAGTTCCTGTCATTTTTTAAACTCCTTTCTCATTATGCGCACTCTTGTAACCGATAAATTATGTTGCCATTCCAAAGCAGGTAATAAAATATTGTCCCGTAAAATATGCAATACCTGAATTTCTACAAATCTTCATAGCTGAATATTTTGACTGCACTACCAACGTACCAAGAATGGCGGTGACAAGCATCGCCAAAAAAAATTTCCGGTTACAAAATCATCGGTAACGGTCAGAATAGACCTGTTATTGAGTCGCAACATGACACAAATGGGATAGAAAAAAACATTTTTTCTTGTCAGCCTAAAAAAACAAGTTTTGTCGTCTTCGATGAGGGCCCAGCTCTAGTTGAGTTTTGTATAATGTAAAGGGGAGGTAATTAAAGAAAATTAAAAATAAACTAGCTCTCAACGGTCGATGCGGGCGGAACCTCTTAAAAAGTCTAGCTTAAAAAAAAAACAATAATTGTTACAACTCGACGCATAAGCATTTTCTTTTACTGACAATTTGTACTGCGAGCTTTCTCAAACTTAGTCATGGAGCGATACTCAGTTGTAAAAATGCGCAAAAGTGATCCAAACGTTGATGTGTAGGGACCCTGTAGTAACGTGGAAAACTAAACTTTTTATGGTTAACATGGACCTGGACAAAATGTGGCTTCAACAGCATGTTGCTTCTTGCCACACAACGCATGAAACAATGACACCTACTGAGAACGGCTGCGGCCATATTGAATCACCCTGTAGTTAAGATCTTACAAGTCAGAATTTTGGATTTAAATTGTGAATATGCAACCGAAATCACTCAATCAGAAATTTTTCAGCTAAAAAATGCTGAGAAGATTCTATCTATATGATCCTATAAATACCTGTTGTCTAAATTGTTGACGGTCACCATGGCCAAAATCCTGTTCCCAGACCAAATTGATTCCATCCTTAGCTTTACGAAAGGATACAAAATCATATCCCAAGTAGCTGCACGATGATTCACAAAAATGGTATATCGATAGCTCAAAAACTGTGAGGCGAAAGGTAACAAAATCAAGGGAAATAAGGTCAATTGACACTATATAGCATACTAGTACGAAGTAAAGTCAATGGACATTATTACCTTTTTGAAAAGCGAAATAACATCCGTTGGCATCATTGCTTCTTCAAGCATTAAATTTGCGTAGCTGCGCGGCATCATTTACCTTATTTCCAAATTTTTGTTGACTTTTTTCGATTTTGAAAAAGGTAATAATGTCAATTGACTTTATTTCGTACCAGTATGCGATATAGTGTTAATTGACCTTGTTTCCGTTGACCTTGTTACCTTCACCTCAAAAACACCACGCGGTGTAGGTGCGGGTGTTGTGGCATGCGATTCCGCATATCTTTTCCCTTTAGTAAAGACGCAACGATATTCCAGACGGAACTAGCTGCCATACTGGAGACTGCCCAATTCTTATTAAGCCGGCAATATACCAGAACCAAGATCTATATATTTGGACAGCCAATCTATTCTGAAAGCTCAAGATAGCTAGTCGTTCTCATTGAAAACCCTTATAGTATGCCATAGAGCACTCAATTATCTAGCCGCCCACAATAGGGTATACTTAATCTAGATGCCTGGTCATGAAGGCTATGATGGCAATGGAAAAGTGGAATTCCAGGTTAAAAAGGGGCATACAGACGTTTTGTTGAGCCTAGCACATTTCTTGGATTCAACAACAAACTTATCAAGAAAGACCTCAACAAATGGGCAATATCCTGCCTTGCAAGCCATCGGGACAAGTTAGCGGGACACCATCACTCATGCTAAGTAGGAAAACCCTAAAGACACTAACGGGCCACTGAACGTGCAACAAACTCATGCACATGCTTGGCCTCTGTAGTACAGATATTTGCAGATTCTGTGGCGAAGAAGAGGGGTATCACTTAACACCTCATTACCACCTGAGCAACACTAGCTCATCGCAGAACCCGATTTTTAAACGACTACGCGCTGAGCGATATCGAACCGATGCAGATTTGGCACCAGGGGTTAATACAATTCTTACATCCCCAAAACCCTAACCATATTTGCTGGCCTTTTGCTTCCCATTTGCTGCAAATGCTTGACCCCCTACCACTCATGGGGAGAATACGGGTTGAAAAAGATCTACAAAATGCTAGCACCGGTTCTCGCTGATCGGTTTAAAGTTTAATGTGTATATAGAAAAACATTACTAGTTACTCCCACGGATACTATAATTTGTAGGAAACCAGTTTTATAACTTTTTCTCCCAAAGTTAAACGACGCAATACATTTTCTCAAAGATGTTTTATTTCATTTATTTGTTAAATTTTTTTTTAATTGTTTCCCCTATAGACAATTTTCCAAATTCCAAATTCCACTTTTATGTTGATAATTGTCTGCAGAAATTTTCGTATGCCCAAGCCGTACCAAGTTATTGTCACTTCTAAGCGTCCTACGAAAATTATTGACAAATTTACGAATGAATATATTTTATGCACTCTATTATTTATTCAGCTGTGAATGCTGATACAAAATAGAATTAGCTCTTTTGTACTTTAAAGTTTTCTTAAGTGAAAAGTGGCAACTCGCAAATAAAAGGTCGCCCCGCACCCTTCTCTGACTACTTGAAATTACTTAAAATATATAAAATGTCCTTGAAATTTGCTCTGTGAACAAGAATCGCCCCATAAACTCTTTAACGAAAAAAAAAAAAACAAATGGAAAATTCGAAATGCCTAGAAGCACACACATCGCTGTTTGCGCTTCCTGTTTATTTGTTGTTTGATTTAGCCATTACACATTTGTGCAATTGCTACGTAAACCCTCATTAAATTTGACATCAGCAATTTCTTCTCAGGCATATCATTCAGTGAAGTGTTTAGCCAACGTCGCAAGAGAGTGGCCTACTTGTGTACATTCAGGAAAAACCATACAATTTTCTGCTGCTGCTGCACTGCCTGCCGTCTATTGTACATACATATAGTTGACAAGAGGGGCCATCAAGTGGCACGGCTTAACGCCTTTTGTGTGGCATCTTGAAAGCACAGTGAAAAGTGTATGGCAGCTAGATAAAGAATTAAAGGAAATGGCAAAGTTAACGCAAAGTCAGGAAATAAATATACACGTAAAAAGCCTGACTGACCTGGCATGCTTCTCGTGGTTGGCGCTGAGTACAGCAGAGGCGCAAAGTTTGTAAGCCGCAGCTGAAACTGCTTAATTAAGATTTGTATTTGCCGACAGGACCAGCAACTAATGGTCATCACTGGTTTTTGTTTTTTTTTTTGCCTACAAAACGATTGCTGCTGTCTTCTCCGCCCTTTTGCTTTAATTGTTGTAATGAGTAAGAGCCAAGGGAGGCTGCATAAGAAGCCATTGTTATCGGTCTTAAGTATAAGTATATATACAAATATTTATTGCCTTGTATTTGTGTGTGTGTATTTGTGTAAGCGCATTGCGTTCATCTACTTGTGGCTAAAATAAAGGTTTACGAAAATTAGGGATACAATGCTCGAACGCCCTGGTATTTCCTTTCAGCTGCTATGGCTACTAGCTAGTGGCTGGTGGCTGGTGGCTGGTGGCGTTTGCCATCGTTGCTATTGTTACTATTGTTGCGGGCGTCGGAATTGGTTAGTTGTTCGTTGGGGGTTTTTATTACAAAGCCACAAGAAAGAGAATTGAAGATGTAAAGAAAATAAAATAAAATTCCTGAATTAACCACAGCTGCGAGGCTGCTGGCGAGCTAAGAATTTATAAGTTCGCCTGTAAAGCTCTTCTATCACCGATGGTTTAAGTGCGCCCCCTGTTTTCACTTTACGCTCTACCTCTTACATACTCTGCTTTCAGCTGCTTACCCACTGTTGAGTAGTTTTTTTGAAAAACTTTTTATCAGTCGCACTAATGTAATTGTAATTGCTACTTAGATTTCCACCTAAATTTTTATTTTCTTATTACTAGCCACGCGTATGGGTTGGTTGGTGCGATTTCGCAAATTTCTTTCTCCTCTTTCTCCTGTCTACCCTTTCTTCTTATTCGCGTCTTAATTTCGTTGTGCAGCTGCGCTGCCAAAACTATATTTGAGTTTATGTATACGTCTATGTGTTCGGAATTTTTATGGATTACTTGGCATTTACTTTCACATTTAACGCGCAAATAGCTTGATAATTGTCGAATGAGTAATAATGGGTTAGAAAGATAAAAAGTGTAGTAAATACAATGTAATTTATTGCGTATTATATTGTTGTGTAGGTTTAATGAAATATTCCCCTTCTATACAAGTTCACGTTTTTTGGTAGGCAATTTTATCTGTGGCAATTCTTTTTATACACTGGTGGCAGAAATAAACGACTCGCCTTATTTCGACCAGTTCTGGCTGTTTTTCTTTTGTATAATTTATGTTTAATATTTTTTTTTTGTAAAAGTTTAGCTATGTAAATCCCCATTTCAAACTTTATACAACAATTATAAAAAATTAAACAAATTTTCGCCAAAATTTCAAACTTCTTATTTACTCAGAATCTTTTAGAAAATTTTGTACACAGTTTTATAGCCCATCGAATTTAAGTGCAATAAAGTGTCAGTTTCAAGTCGCTACAAAATACCGTTGTTTTTTTTTTTTTTTGGTGTTGATGGCACGCATTTTTCCATACAAAGTACGTTCGAAAAGTGCCAAACGGTATTTCGTAGCTACTTATTGCACTTTATTCTACTAAAATTGAATGGGCTATAGAACTGCATACAACAAAAAAAAATCTAAAAACTCTGAATAAAAAGTTTAAATTGCGGTAACAATTTGCTGAATTTTTATAATTTTTTTACAGCATTTTAAATGTGGATTTAAATGTTGTGTAATTAGCTAGACTTTTATACAAAAGATATTATCTAATGATAAACCAAAGAAATATAGCCAAAGCTGGTTAAAATAAGGCGAGCCCATTAATTCTGCAACCAGTGACCCTTCATTAAAAATTCAAAATTCTGATTAATGGAGGGTGAGAAATGTCTTACAAAAAGTAGACACTGTGGTTCCTAAATGAATTGCGTGCGTTTTGACACATCACTGCAACGCTAAGTAGCATGAGAGTATACAACTGGCTATATTAATGAGCAAAAGGTGTCTCAGAATGCAGAGTACTGAAAGTTTTGAAAACATTGTTCCTGAGAAGGCATATCTTAACTTATGAAATAATCAGAAAATTGGTTAACACGCGCATGATAACATTTGAACAGTCGCCTTTTGCGGTAAACATTAAAATTAGTCATCGATTGAAGGATTATTCGAGGGCTAGCTCTATATGTATTATCTCTTATTTCAAACGTTAGAAAAAAAAATTAAAAAACATTTAAAAAGTTCCCAACCCACGAACATGTTTGCCTTCTACCTAATTCTAAGATGCTCTTAAGCCATATTAAATAGGAAGAAAATTTTGTTAGGTTTGGTTTTTTTAAAAGGCAATGTCGTAAGAAGGTGACTTTTTAAAGGAAAAGCGCCACTTATTTCTCAAAATAGTCTCCTTTTAGCTCAGTTAATTTAGTCCAGCGTTTATCCGATGTTTTGATCCCTTCCAAGTAGATAAAATGCTTCTAATTATTCTAAAAAAAGATCTCTACCCTGGTCTGCATTTTATTCGATCCTAAAACATATCTTACCACCCAGCGATATCTGCCAATAAACAATACCAGAAGCAAGACTTAATTTGGGAAAATCTGGTGGATGATTAAAAAATTCGAAGCTTATTCATGCAATGTCCCTGAAGGCGAACTGAGCCACCATGAAATTCTTTGCTGCACGTTTAGCCGGAAAATTCATTTCCTTGGCTGTTTCTTGGTCTCTGGTTTATTATAATGTATCTGTATTTCGTCCATTGTTATGAAATTGCGCAAAAACTCTTCCGGACTGCGTTGGCAAATTGCCAAAAAATACTTTGACAGCAGACACATAGCTACTTCATTTGTTGATTTGGGCAGACAAAATCGACTCGACTCGAGTCTTCTCAAAGCGTCTCATAATTAATCGAGCTAGAGAAGATGCAAAATAAGGTTGACGACACAAAACAACAATATAGCAAATCTCAAAATCCGACAAGTGGGCTGAGTATCTTGAATGTGGGCACTAAGCCTACGTTTGTTATGCCTAGTAGACAGGAAGTGATTGATCTTACCCTATCTAACTCTAGGTTGTGGTGGTCAGTCCTAAACACCATTAACTTTGTTGAAGAGATTCTGTAATTTTGAATTCCCTGCTATGAACCCGGACTCACACATTATCGAATCTTCACTGAACCCTCACTGAGCAGACGGGACTGCAGACAACTTGTGGGACAGCTGACTGGTCACTTCACGTGGCACAAACACCTGACTGTGATAGGCGTACATGGCAACTCCATTTGCCCATTCTGTCTTGGAAGAGGATGAGACGGTGGAACACTTTTTGTGCTTCTGCCCCGCCTTTGCAAGAATTAGGTATGATTCCTTTGGCCGCGATGTGTTGAGAGACGAACACCTGAGCTCTGTGACACCCACCAATCTGCTTAGGTTTATTGGTAAATCGTGCAGATTTAAAACAGGATAAAAGGGACATGATTACAGTACAATGGGCGGACGGCATGTAGTTTGAGTGTTATTTTCTGCGTGCGTTCTTTGTGCCTGGTTCCGACAAAAAAATAAAAAAATTGAGTGCGAATGCTGGTTATATTACGTAGCAGAAGACTACGTTTTTAGTGTTTCTATTTGACGTCAGGATTTTTTTAAAAGGACTTTGAAATTTGAAAAATATAAAATTATTAAAAAAAATGCAGTGCGATGTAGAAAAACAGTATGGGTATCAAATTAAAGAGAAAACTCTATAGCATCAAAGCCGATTAAATATAAGTATTGAAAATATAATTTTAAAATATTATCCTTGAATATCCTTGAAATTTTGCAATTATAATTAAAAAAATATATATATGTCAAGGACTAATAAACATTTGACCCCTAACCGGCAAAAAGATGTAAGCGAATTTTTTTCGAAATTTAATTTTTAATTTTGAAAAAAAAAATTCGCTTACCTCCTTTTGACAGCTAGGGCTCGATATCCTCGAATTTCCTCTTCTAACTAATTAGCTTTAAGAAATAAAATTGATTAAAAAGGCATTTTCGGTACGTATTCTGAACAAACAAATACAAATTTTTAATTCTATATTTCTTTCTCTTTTATTTGGTACACATATTTCTATTCTACATAGCACTAACTAAGCATTAGCTAAGTAATATTTGGAATTAATCAAACCTTTGAGGCTACAAAGTCCTTAAAAAATACTGACGCCAGGGAGAAAAACTAAGAAAGCAGTTTAACAATATTTGACCCAGAGTTTCGGGAGTACTTATACTGACTGATCCATGTGTTTCGTTTTGTTTTTTGGCGCTCGGTGTAATCTCGAATTGCTTGGTTTCGAAATATAATAAATTCATTAGACTTTTTGTTAAGGTAATAACTGTACACTGAGAGAAAAAATGCTTTGTAATATTAAGAAAAAGTTTATTAATTCAATGAGGGAAATAACGCATAGCAAAAATTAGTTTTTTTTTTTATTTTATTATCGTTTTAAAATGTTCGTATTTAAAAATAATTCAAGCTCAACATTTGAAAGCACATTGATATGTCTGGCTGTAACTGAGTACGCAAAGATGCTTGCCACAATTTGTCAATTTCCAGAGGGTCAGGGTTCAAATCCCGATGCGGTCAGCATGGAAATGATTTTTTTTTTGCTTATCTGAATTATGAAAAGCATTCGTGAAGCACAAAACGCTTAATTTTAATATGGGCGTATTTAAATTGAATATTTCCACACTAAATACAAAAATTTGTATACTTAAATTTATTACGAGTTGAAATGGTGCTCTTTCATATGCATATTTTTTAAATCTAGCACGGGGTTTACTTCTAAAACTTTTTTCTCTCAGTGTTCATTATCAGCCAAAGAGCTTTATTTATTTTTGAAAATGTTTTATAAAGGTATAGTTGCCCTACATTAGCTATTGTACTTAACTGAAGTTCGACACGGGCGTTCTTAAACGTATCTTTAATTAGAAGCGTGTACATCTGTACAGGATCGCATGACTTGCCATACCCATAAAAGATTTTGTTTTTTACCTCAACCATTTCTCCTCCCCATATCACCCGCGCACAACATATCCCTCCACACGTAGCAGCTAGATGTCAAATATTAAATATACACCATTTTAATCGCCGTTATTTACGTTCTACTCATTTAGACAAATATTTTCTGCTCAAAGTCTATCAAATCCCAGCATAATGTTCGAATGATTTAAAGTGCAAATGAATCGCTTTGGGCTAAGCTGCCCAAAATGACCCATAAATGCCAAATCCGACACTATAATAAAAGGCAAGAAATCACACAGAAATCATTATAGTAAAGTGGAGTAGGAAAGATACATACGAGTACATGCACTCATACATATGTGCATACATGTAAGAAGAAAAAGAAGACGAGACACTTGAACGCAGTAAAGCAATAGAACAGCTTATAAAAGTTAGATTCAAATAGCAGAAATGGGAGATAAACCAAGTGAAAGTGCGCCACCAAGAGCACAGACACAAAAAAAAAAAAAAAAAAACTAAACTT
>NW_016161791.1:0-48429 GCF_001687245.7 Rhagoletis zephyria | reverse complement strand
ACGCCAACGCCAATGCAACGCCAAAGTTCTATGTGGACGGGCCTTAACATTCGTATGTAGGTATACATGTAGAGCCGTGGAATTTATTAGCAAATGTTGCACGTTTTTTCTACGATGACTCGGTAGGTGTTGATAATCTGATTTAATGAGCGTCAGTAAGTTGTTATTTACTGAAATACGCGTATGCAAACATAATTTCATCTTGTATAACATTTTCTTTGATCCTTCCTCTTTTTACATCGGGTTTGTGCCTTATTACTGAATTAGTAGCTGTCTGCTTTCAGCTTGTTTTTATTTAAATTATTGATCCAAGAGCGAGTGAAAATCATTCCCTCACAAAATCAGTGCTGTGGGGAGATCTCAAACCTAGAAAAACACACTGAATTTTTTTTACTCCTGGGTTAGACTTTAAAAGCTATTGCAAAACAAAAGAGAATATTCATATTTTTCAAATACAACTGCTGTGAAAACTCAGTAGGCTTCCTGCTGAAAAATGCTACTGGCAGAGCGTAGACAATACTGCTTCATCTTCATGTTCTTATTTTTTATTCTTACTTGTTCAACGTAATCTAACCAAATGAAAAGCCTTTGGAGACCTTGTTCGCGTGGGCGACGAGTACAACCGAGCACACATAGGTGGGAAACGAAAAAAAAAAATGCGAACGCGAACACAATGGACGACCTAATGCAGAAGTACCTGTCTGCACTCGGGATGTAAAACTGGCGCAACATCACAAAGCAGAGAGGAAATTGACGAGGTTATTGGTCTCGGTCCAAATCAGTAACCGTAATAGAGCTAAACAGGAAGAATAAGAAGGCACCTAACTAGAGCTAAGAAATTCACGATACTTGCTCTCTCTTTGTTTGCCTACCAAATCCATATTTGGGTTTTTCATCCAGCTTTTAAAAATGTAAGCGTAATACGAATTTGCTCTTTAGCCAACGAAGCTTACAGAAAACGAGATCACATCTTTAAGGCACAGCTTCTCAAAAAGATATTCTGAGAGACAGAAACATGAACAAAATATACCAGGTTATAACCAATCATAGCACTCCCACCTTCGGCCATCGAAGCCACCATCATAAACTGAGTGAATACTTCGCTCAGCAATGAGTGAGAGGCATCCAGGGTCTGCGGGTGGGCAAAACTCATATTGCCTTCAATCTCAGAAGGTCTATCTAGTTTTTTGCTCTCATTGAGCAGACGGATTGCATACAACTTGTTGGACTCTAACAGGCGTACATGTATACTCCATTTGCCCATCCTGCTTTGAAGAAGATGTGACGGTGGAACACTTTTTAATTAATTGTTTTAATTATGTCAGTTAATTTTATTTTCTTTTCTCGTTTGCATCTAAAACCGACGAACTTATCTTCAATTTCATATTTAGATTTTTCTCCCTTTTCATATCCCAGTTCAGATATTGAATAGACTATCCAAGTCAGCGTATATGTATATACACGTGCATAAATTTATCAATCGCCTTGTTGTCCTCAGAGCTATTGGACATCTCTCCAAAAGATTTCGAAGTCATTGGTGTGAATCATCAATTCATGAACAATTTAAAAATTCCGCATTCCAATCAAAACAATGAAATATATGTATAAAAGGACACTCGCTATAAAAATCATCGGTAACCTAAAGAATCTTCATGCGACATGCGTCAATCGAATCTTGGACAGAAAGCCTCAACGCCATTAACCGGTTCATTCATTTTACAAAAGGTTTGCTACTAACCAGAGCTTAAATAAAACTTCATACTATGTTGGCCTGCTTAACCTTATTTTATTTTATCTACTCATCTTAGATTTAGAGATGATATTTCTTCCTTGCCAAGCCCAGCTCTATGCATCTGATTTTCTTAAATTCTCAATCCTCATCGTCTTCATATGCACAGATAAACATCTTGAGCCCTACAGAGCATAATTTACGCAATTGAAGGGGGATATAAAACCCCTACTGCATTCAATTGAAGCAATAATAACAAACCAACAACAAAACAGGAGAGCTTGTAAATGTGACCGTTGTTGTTATGTTGCTTGGTCGTTTATTTATGCGCTGTTGAAAAAAAATAAAAAAATGTATTATTCTTGCGCTGTACAACAGTGTCGCAATAATTGTTTTGCTCTCAACTCTGTCGACATTGCTGCTTCCTTTTGTTTACTTTTATTATTGTAGTATTATTGTTACTACTTTTTTTCCTAGCCTCACTGGAGGCAATTGCGCCTCCATTCACGCATTTGACTTTGCTGTGCGTCAATCAATGAGCCATAAATTGATCTCATTAGTAGCGCGCGCAACAAACAAACAACAGCGTAGGAAAAACTTGGCTGCGGCTCTATCTACAAGTGTACATACACATATGTGCATACATGCATATGGGTACTATATCTATGAAAGTATGCATATAGCAGGCGTTGTGGCAATTATGCGTGCGCGTTGCATGTACTTAAGGGTACTTGAGTCAGTTGAATGAGCTGCTGTTTGTGTTGCCTGCCACACATGCTTCCAGTGTGCCACGTTTTTTTTGTTCGTTTTTTGTTGGCAATTCAAGGCTAAATTTTGATGGGAAATATACGTAATGGTCCACTTTAGGCTACTGTGTCAGTAGTGAAATGAATGGTGAGAAAAGTAAGCAGCAAGCGCGTTTTCAAGGTATTTGTTGTTGTTGTTAAACTGAATGAAATGGTAGTGAAATCTTAACTACAACAACTAGTTGATGCAAATACTTCAAAACGGCAAATCACTGAGGCTTTGGCCTTAGCATATTTGCTAGTTACATCGCTTGCACGAAGCGTAAGACTCCTTCAGTTCTGTTGGAACTCATTTGACTGCAACTGATATCGAAAGCTGTGGCGAATGGAGATACTAGGACTAGATATTCTACTAAATGTTTGCCTTTATACTAGTAATTTCTGAAAATAGTTGGTTGGTCTCCTAAATGAAGAAGAAAGTGTTAAGTTCGCATTTGGATTGAACCCGTTATTATGCATAAATAGAGTAGATTCCATAACTTGCATAGTTATGTTCTAGTCTTAAGAAAAGCATTTGTGTGAGCTACCTGCATACTTCCAGATGCGTTGAAGGCAACACCGGGTTAGGGAAAATTCTTTGTCAAACGCATTAGTTAGTACTAGTTACTGTTTAAAACTATTTTAAAACGCTTTTTTCATAATATTTTCAAATAGATAATTATCTTCCCTCAAAGTGAATTTGATTTTTTAAGCCGGTGGCAGCCCACCTCCATGAGTCCATACCAGGTTCCAGTATGAAAAACTCCGTTTGAAATTTTATGATGATCGGTAAGGTGGTTAAAGTGCGATTAGTAAGGATGTTTGCTTAGGTCAGATCTTGCAATCAATTTTCAATCAATTCCCGATGAGCTAGATATTTGAAATTTCAAACTTAGCTCAGAACCCGTTAACAATGCAAACGATTTTTGTTTACATATTTTTTTGCTATTAACTTTTTGATTTTAAAATTTCGTTTTTGCTATTTTTGTTTTTAATAAATCTCTTGAAGAAAAATAGCGATATCTTTGCAGTCGATTCCAGTAGAAAAGCTCCGCCTCGCTCCATATGAACAGCCGTACCATCGCTTTGCACGTACATACTCTAAGACCAAAACTCTCTTGTGGAAGCTGGCAAATAAAAAAGCAACAGTATTTCAGTGATGCCAGATTGTGGGTAATTTCCCTATTTGAGGGATATTTTGCATCAAAAATTATTAAAAGGGAAAAAAGGGACACTTCATATAAATAAGGGATTTTCTTTTGACGCAGTTATTGTTGCATAATTGATCAAAATTCAAGAATATTCAACATTCTTACGTAATTAATTGTTCTGAAGATGTGATGTGGAGTGAAATGGTATATAATTGTTAAAAAGTATAAGGACAATTTCGAAAATTTTCTTACGTTAACCAATTCAAGCGCTGAGTAAGAAAGAATCTTTTCAGTTGTAACTGGTGTTTCATGTAAAAAGCGGAACAAATTATCTGATCAAATGTTAAATAGCACATGAATGTGCTTCAATTTTAAAGTCACCAAAAAATTCTTTTAGGCCCTTAGTGAGTGAGCAAAAAAATGAAAGGGGAAAAACGAATGAGTGAAAAAATTCTTAACAGCAGTCGGCCCTCGACAGGCAATAGCAAACCTACGAGCGTATTCCTGCCATGAAAAACAGCTTCTCATAAAAATACACTCGCCATTCGGAGTCGGCGTAAAACTGTAGGTCCCTCCCCTTTGTGTGACATCAAGGGGACCGCCACAAATTGGAGGAAAAGCACATATGTGTAAGCGCCAAACTATTATTATTATTTTATATGAATTTTACTTCTTTACTACTGAAACATGGGTATGTTTAAATTCGTTGGGAATTTTGTGGGATAAATTTTCAAGATGTGGGTAATTGAGGGATTTTTTCCCCATTTCCGTGGGATATTTAACAGAGAATGTCTGGCATCACTGCAGTATTTATGCTCATAAATGCTGCGATGTGCATTTGAACTAATTGGTAAGCCAAGCACGTGAATGAGTGACCGATTCAATAAAATAGGGAAATACATACCTTGTAGGAAATCGGAAAAATTTAGTGGTAATTTGAAAAATTGTTAATTGATTAAGCTGGAAATTAAGAAGAAAGAACAGTTTTTTCAAAAATTTAATATGTGTACCAAAGCGAAGCAATTTTTGAAAATTTTAATAAAGCTAATTCTCATTTGAATGCGGTTGCCATATACCCATACTTATAATAATATTTAGAAAACTTAAAAAATAAAATAAAAAATTGAAGTGAATCATTCCGATCATGAGTTCACAATTGAAAATTGAAAGTAAAACGTTTATATATTTGTTTGAAACAGGTTCATAAAATTTTCCCAAGGTACAAACAAGCGTACATGTTTCCTACAGGTCACATGCTCAGCTCATTTTCAATGTACGCGTGTCACTTCATTCGCTAAAATCAAATGCAATCCAGGCAATTATGCAATAATCATAAAATCTAACAAAACAGCCATTGGAATTGGATGAGTCGAAAAACTGAAAGCGAAAGTCAAACCGACAGCGATTCTCAAATCATTTGGTAATCTTTTATGTGTTTCATTACATTTGCTGCACGTTATTTGCTCTTTTCGTTATTGCTTTTATTATCAAAATGCCACACTTAATTGGTTTTATTGGTTGTAACTATGTATGTATTGTAGGTATATTAATATATGTACATACATATGTTTGTTATCGTTTTAGTAATTGTAGCATAATTGTTATATATTGACGTAGAACGTAAAAAGTTTGTTGGTTTGACTCACGCATGCAATGAACTCGACTTTTATTAACGTTGAATGCCAGTAAAAATAATGGCAAGTTGATTTTTTTTGAGGCAAATTTATATTTACACATAAAGTTAGTATTTTTTAGGAGCTTAAAAATGATTCTCACACTTTTCAGGATCTGTTGGCAAATGAGCATCGATAAAAAGCTGAAACGATTCCATTCTAAGGGCAAAGCAGAGCGAAGGAAAGCTGTTGGTGTGCACACTGAACGAAGAGGAGCGAAGCTTTTCATATGGCATCAGCCGTAAAAATGTCAAAAAGTTACCTTTGTTTGTTGTTATTTGTTCACTTTGCTGCAACTGCTTTCTCTAAAAATAAATTTTCATTTTTTGTTCACATCAGCGTCAGGATGTTGAAAAATCAAAAAGGAAATTTTAAATCAAAAACTGCTTTGCTTTCAGCTCCAAAAAGCTCTGCTAAAGCTTGCTATTTGAATACTTTCATATATGTAGCTACATTAGTATGAAAGCTTCGCTCTGTCCGGTGCCGCTGCCTGTGTGAACATGCCCTAATATTGCGAATTCAAAAATTAAAACTGTACTGATGACCAATTTTTTAATCACCGAAATTCGTGTCCAGTTTCTCAATCGATTTTTGTCCAGCTTTCAACTGACAAATTTTTTGCGGTCCTTTCAATTAGCAAAAAGTTATGCTGAGATTTAAACTACCAAAAATGCTGTACTTTTTTTTTACAGAGCAAATATTTCTGTCTAGTTTTTAAATTACCAATAACAGATAACAAAAAAAGATCGGGCCAGCTTTAAATGACCAGTTTTCATTTGCCAAATTTTATTTACAGCTTAAGTTAACAAATTTGTATTTCCAATTTCTGAGTTAAAAAAAAGCCACATCTCATATCAGAAGACCAAAAATTCTCGTCTAGGTTAATGTTTCTCCAAATTTTAAACTACCAAAATTTGTGTCCGGTTCCCGGTTTTCGAACTAACAAAGATTTATGTTCAAGATTTTAATTACCAAACATAAAAAGTGAAAAAATATTTTTTTTTTATATCAAAAATGTATAGATAGTTTTTAAATAAAAAAAAGATAGCTATATTTTTTACATTAACAAAAAAAAATATGTCCATATTTTTAATTTTCAAAAATTTATTTCCAGTTTTTTAATTAACAAAAATATGTTACCAAAAAGTCATGTCCAATTTTAAATAAAAAAATGTATTACCGGTTTTTAAATTACCAAATATTTGTGAACAGTTAACAGCCAAATTTTTTCCCCCAGTTCTAAATTATCAAAAATGTTTGCCTAGTTTTTAAATATTCAAAAAATTATGTACAGTTTTGACATTACCAAAACGTAAGCCCGATTTTTAAATTTCCAAAAATGTATGTCAAGTTTTTTAACAAGCAAAAGTAAACTTCCAAAAAGTCATGTCAGTTTTAAAAGACAAAAAATGTATACCAAGTTTCTAAATAAAAAAGAAAAGTGTATCCTATATTGCTTGTCAAACCTTAATTAATATTAAAATTAAAAATATTTTACGAGTATTTCCATTACTCATAGTACGGCATTATATCCTGTTATTACAATCATTTCCGTCCACACAACATTTCCGAAAGTTTACAGAATTTGCATATATACATATGTGTGTGTGTGTGTGTTCGTATGTAAATTGGATCGAGTAGGTGAAACAAGTTTCGTTTTCCAACCATTAATTTTGCATGTGTTCGATTGATTTTTGGCGTAATGCTATCGGATACAAACACCATAAATGGTGGGAGGCGTACATACATATGTTCATATTTAAACAAGTGTATCAGCTGAGACCACTAAGCGGTAACTGGAAAAATTGAGGGGATATAAATTTGTTTATGTTTTGCGTTAATATGGCGAAAAGTTTGGCAACAGCTAAAATGCGGAAAAGTGTGGGGCGAGCATCATGGTCGTTATGAGTTGATATTCCGTTGCAGATGCATAGATATATATACATATGTATGTACGGGTATTTATGAGTAAATTTTATATTGAAAATGCGGTTGCTTACAGCTTTCTCTGTATTTGGCTCCTGTATTGGATTTCGGTTATGCGGCAAGCTCCAGTTATTTTATGGCTTAATTGTTTTTCCGTAGTGGATTTGCATTTCATTAAGAATTTCGCAAAACCAGCACCTATAACAGCAAAAACATGGAGTTTACATCGACACAATTTGTCTAGATTTAGCAACTAGTCAGGTGTTGCATGCGCTTTAAGCGCAACTATAAATTTGTGCGAACATTTATTTGAATGTTTCTGTATGTTTGTGTATGTACATATGTAAATATGTGGTTATGTACTCGCCGGTATAATATTTCGCCTGCATACAATTTTGATGCCTCACAAAATCCTCATAAAATCCTTAAATCCGCTCACAACCTAACTTGCCACAATTTGTGGCGTGCACACACCCTCACTCAAATGCTGACAAAGCATCATTTATATTGCAAGTGTGCTCTTGCTGCGCACAAAAGCAGCGCTTGAGAGTGCAACTATGTTCGCAAAAACAATGCAAAGGAGAACAATAAAATAGCAGCGGAAACAACAACAGCGAGGCAACAACTCATTAGCCGCGTCAGCACGCGCTTGCCATAAACAATTTGCAACATCTGCTTTGGCATTGGCTTGTGCAACACATGTGTTGCAGGCGTTTCTCTATGCTTTTATTGTTGTTGTTGTTGTTTCGCTTTCTATTGCTGTTGCTGTTGCTATTTTAGCTGCAAGGCCGCCATCATACGGCTTAGCGTGTTTGAAGTAATTTTTGAATAATTGCCGTCGTCGCTTAATAAGCCTACAACGACGTTGGAAAGCGGCTGCAATAAATGTGGCATGCATGCGTATGTAAGTATGTACATGTTTATAAGAATGAGGTATGTATGTGCATAAGCATATGTGCAGCTGGTTGACACTATAGTTTTGACGTGAAAATAAAAATTGTGACTATTGTTGCTTCGGCATAGACCTTGCACCAGTTTGTGGATATCGCAACAAGCCGACACATATTTCTGACAGAGACAGACTTTAAGCACTCGAACTGAGACCACTGAATCCTCTTCGCCAGCATAAAAAAAAAAGAAATTAGAAGAATGCAAAAGTGCACCATTCGGAATAGTCTGAATTTCCTGCATACCAGAGGGATTATCAACACCACTAACAGCAGGTTAAGAGATTTTGTTTTCGAAATACTCTACGACTCTACTCTAAGTCCTGGAAAAATTCCGTAGTTTCGCGCTAAAAACCTTAAAATTCCTGAGGAATCCTAGAAAAATACAGAAAGCTTAAACACGAAGCAATGCAACAGTTCATAACTATCCGAAAAATCTTCTAAAGGTCTTGAAAAATCCAACTTTCCCGAAATATACATACCTAAGCAGGATCAAGTCGATAAAGTTCGAAAAATAACGAAAAATGACACTGAAGATGGCACAACGCCGAAACCGGTTTGTCTCCAAACCAAATTTGACAAGGGATGACCGACCCTGTTGAAAGCAACAATAACCAAAAAGAACTTCATTCTTATTCGACGCTACGAAAGAATCGACGTTTGCCAAATTCCTTATATTCCATTTTGCAAATGAGTTCAACTACAACTCACATTCCTGGACCATTCTTCGAACCACTGCCAGCGCTTTCCAAGGCACAGCTTATTTGCCCCTATTGATGCTCATTTCATATCATAGCACAAATTTTACAATCTTTAACCTTAGGTACCATTTCGTTATTCCTAAAGTAGAAAAGTTTCAGAAATTACCATTCAGATGCCATCCAGCTAAGGTACATTTTAGGTCTTGCAGCCCTTGGAGTGGAGGATTTAATCGAGTGTCTACATATCTCCATCACACTCTTGTTGGGTAGCGACGCAGTTTCTTAAAAAAGAGGAATTAGATATCAATTATCTGTTCCTTTTCTCTCGATTTTCGGGTCGGAATTCAAAACTGAATTGACGCAGAAAATCCATTCAACACTATAAGCTAGTGCATGTCTGTTACCAGACTTCAGTAGCATATATTTGCAGGAAGCAATATCAGATTCAAACCCTTTCCTTGATATCTCATTCGCCGATAAAATTCCCAAACTGAATTCCTGCCGGTAAGTAGTTCTAACTTCTAGCGTTCAGGTTTTGAGGCCATTTTACCGTCTTTTGGAGTATTCATACTTTCCGCCTATCTTACCTGTAGTCACCCATACTTACGTTTGGCTGGTCAATGACTTTTAAGTAACTAGTTAAGAGTTAGGTGTACAAATACAATATTTACTTCCTCTCTCTCTCGGTGAGGTTGCCGTAGTAATTTTTTGTCTAATATTTAGTTCCTGTTCTTAATCGTGTCAGCACTTAATAGAGTTTTCAGCCCAGATTCGCAAGCGCTATGTATACCGAGACGTTCAGTCACATTTAGCACGCGCGATATTTATCGACTTGGGGCCCAAAAGCAATACAAATACTCGTACAACAGCATGCAACATAAATTTGTATTTACATACATATGTCGTCAACATGGCCACGCCCACTACAGTGTTCACTAATAACTACAATCAAGTGCACATTAAGATTTTAGCGCTTGCTGTGCAGCACTCATTAACTACCAGCTGCAGGTTGTAAACGTACATATGTATGTAAGTAGTTAGTTGGCATGCCACTTGATCGCATGTTGTGGCATGCAAAGATTACTACACAAGCGAAGCAACGTAAATATACGGCGCAACTACTATTTACTGACTTTTTAAGACATAAGAAAAAATTTGTGGCATGCAACATGTTGCAACAAAAATGTTCCAAACATCTTTTTATGTTAGAAAATTCATTTTTGCAACATATTTGCATCAAATTATAGCTCATAACAATAATGACGCTAATGTGGCACTTATGCACTACGTGCAACATTTCGAATTTTAACAACTGTGTAACCTACAACTACACATGACAAGTGACACGTTTGAGCACTGGCAATAACTTGCCACAAAACACACGCTATCATTGTTTGCTATTTGTTACAAACCACTTATGTGCCACAACAACTTGCCACTTCCGTCGCTGGTAATGTTGGTGGCCTTGTTTGGTCTTTAATATTTGAGTGACAACATAATTTACGTATGTTGTAGTTGTTTTGATGAACCATGTTGCCACCACTGAGTAATTGTCGTAATTGTTGGCTTTAGCGTAGTTGTTGCAGCGGCTGCAACATGACAGCGTAATTGCCCAGTGGCAGCAGAAGCAATGACAGCGGCAGCAACAAATTGGCATACTAATCGTTGTTGCACATACATAGCTGTTGGCTGATGTTTTCCGGGTGTCACTCAATGGGATTCGAGCGTGGCAAAGCAAGTTGCCGATACCGTTGCCGTTGCCGTTGCCGTTGCCGTTCCCACATGCAACACTCAACATGCCTCTGCGAAAACAAACAAAATGCCCAAAAGCATAGCGGATGCGTTACTCTTACAAAGTATTCAATACCGTAGGCAGGCAAACAGCAGGCAGCCGCTTGCAATTTGTGGCAAGCTAATAGATGTTGCATGCCACATGGGATGGTTGCAGCTGTGCAGCACTGGGATTCATTGGCTACCGTATTGCATGCTTGGCCGCTGCGACCCATTGAGTTGAGTGATTTTTATGTGCGCATTTAATAGATAATAACGACATGCAACAACTGCCGCGCATGGGGCATGCAGTAAGCAGTAGCAAGCGATAGCGGTAGCGGTAACAAAAACAACAACATCAATAAAGACCAGGTTGCTGATAATGGCAACAAAGCGCGCTGGCAGTGACAGCATTGTTTGTGATTTGCGCGCTTAGACAGTGCACGGCTGCAACATGGTGATGTGGCACGAAAGGCACGGCACGGCACGGCACTGCGATGCATTCGTGGCTGGTTGCTAGAAGTAGCCTTAGTCGCCACGTAGTGCTGAGTTGCTGTTTTCGCTACAAATCAACGGCATGTGGCGGTTGGCTGAGAGCGACTCAGGTGCAACAAGCATAACAAAAACAAAAAGTTGCAACACATACACTTGCCGCTGTGAAGCAAATAAACGATATGCTAACACTGTGAAATAGCCACAAATTCGCAACAATAACAACACCAAAACCTAAGTGGGACAGCAGGAAATAGAGACAGATGGCACAAAAAACCGCTAAAACGAGAAAAACGTGCAACATGGCAAATTTTCGATATGTGGCAGCAATGCAGCTGCGAGCGAGTTGCAATAACAGCAACAGAAAATATTACTTCTGTAGTAATGAAACTTTCTGCAGCAAAAGGCCAAAATATAAATTTGTGTACCAGTAAACTTGCCACATTTGCAACAAAAACATGTTCGGTGCACAGAAATACCAAGCAACAACAACTGATATTTAAGTTAAAGAACTAGCAAATAGCACATGAAATGGCAGCCGTATCTCGCAGACGCCACTGCAGCACTTTTCGCTAGTGTTGCACTTTTGCACATACTTGCCACATGCTAGCCGATTTTGTTTTTCTATTATTTTTACAACTTGCAACAAGAAAAACTTAAAACAATTATTTTTCAGCATGTTGCAAGTATGGGCAAATGTGCAACACAGCTTTTAAACAACTCAAATAGTAGTTAAACGCACTGCAGCGACCGGTAGAGTAGCTTGTAGCAAGCAACAACTGCAATCGCGACTTTTGCAACAACAGCAAAGCAACAAAATTTGCTTGCAACGAAGGCATTTTGAATNAATTTCGCCCCAAAGCAAATACGGCCAATGAAATTGAGTTATGGCCACATGCAACACACATATTTAAGCACGCACGTACGCACGCACGCACGCACTGTGGCTGTATGTACTCGTATTTGCATAAAGCTGCTGCTGTCGCGTTGCATTTTAATAGCATTTCATATTTGCTATTTTTGTTGTTGCGCGCCTTATCTGCATCTGCATTGCTGTCATTGCCGCTGCTGCTGCTGCCCCATACTCATGTTGCAACATTAGTTTCTACTGGCATGGCATATGTAATTTGCATGCTCGTTTGTTTGTTGCTACCTTTAGTGTTGCTTTTAGCATGCGGCATACCACAAAGCGACCCCCCTACTCGCTCCTCCTTTTTGCTGCTTTTCGCTGTGCATGTTGCTGCATGCAACGTGATTTGTGCGTAAATTTATGGTTTGCAATTAGTTGGCAACGCCACGTTTAAATCAGCATGTCACTCTACAAATGCCACAATGCGCCCTGCCTTGCATAAGTGTGCATGTTTATCTAGATATCTAGATACAAATGTAGCGTGGCATGCTATGTTGGGCTGTTTTGGGTATATCTACACATACATACATATGTACGTTGACAGTAAAACGTGAAATGCACAATTTTCTAATCCCAAACTCGACTTTGACTGCGTTTTGCCATTTTAGCAGCTTTACTTTGCGGCATTTATTTTGTTGTTGTGGTTGTTGTTGTTATACATACTTGTCATTCTATAGCCATAACACGTTTACATTCATTTACGCAACACCAGCAACATTATATGTATGTATGATGCGGCTTTAAAAACGTGGCTACTACCCACGGCTTTTTGCAGTGCAGCTGAGTAGAAAAAGTAATCGAAAACTGTTACTTGCCACTGCTACTGTTTGTTGCACACATATTACTAATATATGATATGTATGCACATGCCACACGCACGAAACTAGGATTTGCATGCGGTGCTGCACGTTTGGCATTTGCCTAATGTATGTATGTATATTGGCTTCATTATTTCTCTTTTGTCATTTAATTTTGTATTTTTTGACACGTTTGACGAGTGCTGTTTTTCAAAGCAAACGCGTTCCGCAATCCAAACAATTTTGAGCCCTTGCTCCACACTGCCCTTTGCGTGATACTCTAACAAATTATAATAAGTTGCCGAGAAAATTGGCGAAATAAGTTTGAACCGAATTTGACTATCTTCCGACAGAGTCATTTTCCGTTTCGGGCATACCATCTGCTCAGACCCACTTGATTTCTTGCCAGGAATGTCCTTCAAATTCCTGGAAATTCACCGCCTTTCTGATATGCCTTATACACTTAGGTGATTGAAAAGGAAGTCATCTCTGATTTGGTTTCGTCCTGAAGATCTCAAACCAAAGCTACTTCAACCTTATACATTACTACCGCCACAGTCAGCACAGCCACCTTTAAGCATGCCTTGGCGTTATCCGATACTTTCACGGCATGTTCGAGGTCCAAAGCTTTCTCTGGGTCCCTTACAGCCTTAGAGGTTAGCGAAGTCACTCGCATCTCCTTCTCTCTTGAAAGCAGGCAACCCTCTCTAACGCGGACAATAACTCGCAAAATGACGAAGTTAGTCTGTTTGGTGACTACACTAAATGATTTAGGTGTCCTCCAAAAATTCGTAGCTTTGTGGATAGGGAGGTTTATCATATGTGAAAATTCTGCCTCCAACATATCTGACGAGGCTACGTTTACACTCGTAGGAGTCTTCTACCTACACCTTCTGACCCGCGCAGGACAGTTTTTTCGCTGGCATTTTGGCAACACACGGTTGCCGCTGATTTACACTATCGCCCGAAAAGATGGATGTGCGATTGGATGCTGGCCTCGGTCCTTCATTAACACTCCATATGCAGCTTGGTTAGATGCGGCCACGGCTTTGCCTCCAGAGAGGTCACTTTTAAAATCGGATTTGAAAATTTTGAAATAGGTTTTTCATTGTTAACGTTCCGTTGGGTTCAAACTCACAATCTCCTTTTAAACCCTCTTTAAACCCGATCTACGCACATACATATGTACTTATGGTGATGGACGTTTAGAGCCACCTAAGCACCTTAGTACATCACCGCATATCAATTGCGACGGGAATTATGACGTACTTCAGCCTCAGACCGATCACTGCTTGAGCTTGTCTGACATTTTAGCTAAGTTACTTCTCATAATACACACTTGTATGAATACTCGAAATTGACAATCAAAAAAGAGTATAAAAAGAATAGTCCCCGCAGTCAAAAGCAAGAATTAAAAGCATACAGGGCCGCAAGCGATTTTGCGGAACCGGGAAGCGCCGCATAAAGGGGAAATATTTTACACCCCAGCAGGTACCAACAATGCAAAGTAGAAAATTTCAGTATGTCTATGATATGTATACAATCTGCTGGGTATCGGTAGAGGATTAGGACTTCGTCAGAACATAAGTCTCTCCCTATGTTCAGGATCAGTTGAAATTAGTTAAAGGGCCAAATATTTCATCACTAGCATACCTGACCAAAATGTAAGTAATTAAAACCAGAAGTTTAATCTCTGATACATTCAGTGTAAAATTCGGGTATTGAACATTGTTCTCTAGATTAGAACAAACTAATTTCCGGTGCAATAGCGATCTATAAACAACACTTTTAAAGAAACATAAAAAATATTGGGCGCTTACACATGTGCTGGTGTTTGGCTGAGCTTCTCCTACGATTTGTGTTGGGTGCCTTGATGTAGTACGAATGCAAATGCTTTTAATGAGAAGCTTTTTTAACGGTACTATTAAATTTTTATATGAGAATTGAAGTGGGTTTTGTTTTCTTGCTTAAAAATTACTTGTTATTATAATGAAAAGGTGTAAATTTCATTTGTTCTTTATTTCTAGATTTTCCTCATTTTTGTACTTTATTTATAATGCTTGTTTTAATTTATCTTAAATTCTTTAATTTTATTGCTTTTTGTATTTCTTCACTTTCGCTTTTTATCATGTTACTGCGATATTTCAAATTAAATGTTCCATTCTGTATGCATGTAAATCTCTTCAGCACATCGCATCGCTAACTAAAAATTGTTCACAGCTACGCCTGGTTTGCAATAAGGAATGCATTTCAATGCAAACTATGTAATTTTGTTGCTAATTTTGTATGCCATTAAATGTATGTCAACCTTCAGTCTGTTAATGTTTCATTGTTTTAAACATTGTTGAAGTTTGCGTGTGTATGCGTTGAGGTGGCCTTTTAAATATCAACATCTAAATTTTGTATGAGTTAGCCCTTTAGTTTTTTTTCTACGTACAAAATGCCCCTTATTTGTTCTTCGTAGAAAATAAACTTCTGTTTTTTTTCTATACAGTTGCAAAATAAAGACATCCACAAAAAATTTNAGAGTCGATATACTCACAAAACTATGGGCAAAATATAGTAAAAATGCCATTTTAGTTTTTCACTCTGACGTCAGGATTTTTTTCAAAGGACTTTGAAATTTTAAAGATACGATTAATTTAAAAAACTAGAATAACAAAATGGGTATCAAATGAGAGAAAATTCTGGGGAATTTAAAAACAATAAAGTTATTTGGTTAACAAGGACGAATAGGTATTGAAAATACGCTTTCCAAAAATGTTAACTTTTTAAGTTAATAAAGTTTGCAGGACGAAATCCGATCATGAGCTCATGCGTAGATTAGTCTTCAAAGAATAATTTTTTCCAAAAAAGATTGCAAATTTTCAAGGATGTTGAAGAACAAAATTTGTAAAGGACATTTTCCATACCCTTTCGTCACTATGCAGCAAAAAATTTATTCTGTTATAATTCTACAGCATTTTTTCTTTTATATGATAACCTTATTGTTATTCTACATTGCACTGAATTTTTTACATAATTTTTTGAATCATATTTTTAAATTTCAAAGTCCTTTTAAAAAATCCTAACGTCAGAGAGAAAAACTAAGTACGCAGTTTTACTATAATTTACCCGTAGTTTGTCGAATATATGTATATTTTTTCTGTGTTTAAAATTTACTGTCGCACGGTGTTATAGAAAGTTTATCATATAAATTCATAAAATTGCTGGTCAAAGTCAAAATAGTGTCGAATTCTTATGATTAAAAAAAAAACATTTTTTTTAAGCTGGTAGCGTCCCTCCATTTTTTTAATTTAAAGATTTTATTTTTTTATTTTGTACATAGAAAAAAATCAAAGGCTACCCCATGATGTTTATATTTTAAGGACCACCCTATCAAACGTACATATAGCTCCCGGAAGCCTGTTAGTCATTGGTGAGTATAAAATATTAGCCGAGCTTCTGGCGGTGACTTCAATGGGCTGCTCGCCGAGAATATCTGCTCTGAGCACTCTGAAGCCCAAAGATGAGATACGCCAGAGTAAAGCAATTTCGTTATGTTTTCCAACGACTCTACGATGAGAGTAAATATCCATTATCACGAAAGTGAATTCCTCTTCCCATGAGAACTAGTCTCATCGTTTACGAGAACCTTAACGCAGCATTCGAATTCGCTCACAAAATCTTTACTCAATTTTTTGAGCGCGAATTTTTTTGGCAGTTTTTTAAGCATTCCAAACTGGCACTTTCTGAACTTTTTAGGTCTTCAGCCTCGCCTCCCCTTTGCCTCTTCACACAAATGACTCAGAAAAGTCCGCTAGTTAGCTGTTTTTCTCCCGAACATTACGGGCGGCACAACCTTTTTTTGCCCGGGACTTGCTTTCGATTTACGGCAGCATCTGCGGTAAAGGTTACCCGGAATATAGTATTTCTGCTTGCTTTAGCATCCCTTGGAAAACTGTTGAAAGTATATTGCAGGTTGTTTACAAAAATCATAATTTGTTCACGCACTTCCTTTTCACTGCACATTTCTTCGAAAAGCAATCAATGAGTAATGCAAAGTAGTATTTGACCTTTTCTTATGATAGCAGTTATAAACACAAACGTGTGCACTATTTCTAATGACGTTGAAACATAAAAGCCATTTGTTTTTTACTTTCATTCATAAAATTTATTTATAGAGAAATTTGTTGCTAGCCACCGCAAAATTACTATCCAAATTGTTTACAAATAAAATCTGCTCCAACTGCCTTTCACAAATGATATGTTACAAAACCGCAAATTATCGCCCAAACACTTTATATGCGAGCATGAAAATTAATTCGTGAGCGTAGGCTACACTGAAGTTAAATGCGCACACAAATACTGCATGTATGTAGTAATAAATATAGATATTTGTATGTGCATAAATGTTAAAGCTACATACAGAGTTTTTTCCTAAAAGTTTTGCTTTTTTACTTTATTTATTTTTTTTAGCACCAAACCGTAAATACGGCCATGCTATTCACATCGCTAAGTAATCTTAAAGGAACAGTCCAGCGCCCTTGTCTTGGTCTGCAGGCTGTATGGAGACACAGCCGCTAAATTTAAACGTAGAATACGTGGTATGGCTAAGAGCACATCCAAGTCAAAAACGAAAGCAGCATATAAAGAAAAAAATATCGATAACAAAAGCGATAATAATAACGATATCAAAATCGAAAAGACATCGACAAAAATCGATAATAATATCGATAGCAAAATCGATAACAAAATCTATAGAAATATTGATAATAAAATAGATAAAATATCGATAACAAAATCAATAACAAAATCATTTCAAAATCTATAAGAAAAATGTATTACAAATCGATTAAAATAATAAAAATCGATAATAAATATCTTTATTATATCGATAAGTTCCGAAAATAGCGATAGCAAAACCAATAACAATATCCGTAAAAATTTCGATACAAAACCGATAAAAAATATCGATTATTATATCGATAAGTCGCGAGAATTCCGAAAATCTCTAAAATCCCCAAGTAGTCCCCAGATTGATTTTGTCTATATCCTTTTCTCTATTTCTTTCTTCCTCTATCTTCATCTTTACTTTTATCGGTATCCTCATCCTCATATTTTTCTTTATATTTATATTTGTTTTTTATGTTTATCATATTCTTCATCTACATATTCCCCTTTACCTTTGTCTTTTATAAATATTGAATTGATTGAAAATAAGCCAATATTTACCGCTGTTTATACGACTGAAACCGAATTGGTTACTTACACAAATGAATCCGTCGATAGGTTTGGAATTATATCTTTAGAACGTGATACTTTTCTTTCAAATCGCTTCATTAGTTCTCGTGCAATAAGCGTTTCCATAAAGCTCTAAAAATAACAACTACAACATTTGAGCATAGCCTCCATATCGAAACGTAAGACGTATTCTACGTAAAAAAGTCCTCTGTATATAAATCGTTGTAAAGTATTTATAATTCTTATACTGGCATATATTTACTGGTAATAATGTTGATAATATTTTTATGTTTGTCCATATTATTGGCAATATTATTTAAAATTTAGAGTACGACAAAATTAAAAAATTAATATCTCCTAAACCATGATAGATAGCGGAATGAAATTTGGCACCCTTTTACATAAATATTTTTATTTTCTCCTACATGGCAAATTTTAGTAAAATCGAATCTGAATTAATGATACTTTTTGCCATAGTTTATATGGGGATCTGCCAATGTGTCTGTGCCCAGTCAATGAAAGACAAACACAAGGCTAGCAAATCCTGGCAGCTGAATTATAATGATTTGCAAAGGATGCCTAATCTCAATCCACTACCTATAAGAGAAACAAATTGTTAAGTTTTTTGATATTCAAATATAAACAAATTCGCAAAATATTCGAGCGTTGACTTTGCGAAATAATCGTGGATTAGTTGACGTGGCCTTACTCATATATGTATATGAATGTTTTCAGTGTAAAATCCGAAATTTCGATATTCGCGAGGTTTCGGAATTGGTCTCGATATATGTAAGTAACTAATTTAAAACAAAAAAATCTCCAAAATTATTTGTATGATTTTGAAAGACAAATGCGTAAACTAGTCTAGGACAAAAAAAAGAGGTGTGCTTTCAGCTATTTAATTATTACTCCCTCAAATAAATTTTTAAAAATTTCCCTCTGATTTAATAGTTGATTAAGTTCAAATTTTTACAATGTTTATACACATCATTATTTACGGGATTTCTGCTATACCGCAATTTTCGGAGCTTCCATCTCTTGTATAAACAAATACACGTTTTTATGAGTTTAACATATTTAAAGCTTTGCGGTCGCGTGCCTTGCCAAATTTAAATCCAAACCAGATCGTAGCGGATTACGAAAAAGCACCGTGAGTTAGAAAAAATTACTAACAAATTTTAATTTAAATTCAAAGCGACAACGAACTATGGCNAATAATAATAACAAAAAAGCCAAAAATAATACGCGTAATGCAATAAATAAATGAATCGCATAAATTAAAATTTAAATCGAAAATAATCGGCCATCACTTGATTGTGGGCGCAAAAGTGGGGTAGCCAGAAAAAAAAACGACAATAAAAATTAAATTAAATGTAGAGCGAAAAGCGCGCATAAAAAAGAGGAAAACTTAAGAATAAATAACATTTTAAAATGAAATTTAAAACCAGCAAGTTGTGGCGATTTCGTCAGCAACAAATTAACAATATGCCATGAAATAAAAGCTAGTAAAGAATTTTCGCTCGACACTTTGCGCGGTGTGTGGTCGCGGATTTGCATGCAAAAATGAAAGGTGCATATAAAACACTAATTACGTATTGGAATATTTATTTAAATTTTAACACAATGCTGTATTTTTTCCAAAATAAATGCTCATTCAGACTACATACATATGTATTCATGTATAAATATGTATGTAAGCGTGTCTGGTATGCGATTGTGCAAAATATTTATGTACATAGACCTACTTATAAGCTCAGGTATATGAAACTTGGTGCCAATGAACTGACATTTTCTGAGAATATATTTTGTATTATATGGGCTCGCTCTGCAAGATTTTCTATCACCATCCATCCATCCATCGCTTCTCTCTCACCCCTTATATGCTGTCATCGGAGTTTAACTACAACCCCATTGCAGAAAAAGAACTTAAGCAGCCTCGTGCGACTCGCCTTAAAGCCTGATTATGGCAACTTAACTTAACTTAGCTTAACTTAACTTAACTTAACTTAACGGAACGTAGAACTTAGAGAATCATAATGACGTGGCATTAAGTTACGTTAAGTTTCGACAATTCAACTATAAGCAACACCCATTTAACGGAATTTTTAAGAGAGAGCCGTAAGTTACGTTATGTTGCCATTATCAGGCTTTAACTCTGGCACAAATGTGGAATGGATTTGGTAACAGGTTAAACTCTTATCTATTTAGACTCGACACTGACATACCTAAACGTATGATCCACTTGTGAAGATTCCCCACACGACATTTACCACCTCTTCATTTCACACTTAAACCCACTCACCTAACATCTCTCTGGTTTAAGTTCGAAAGGGCTTATTTCCTAGGCCTACCGTTGTTAGCTTAGCTTGATGACAACGATTGAAATATTCGCCGATTCTTGCTAGGACATAATCGCTACTACATCAGCAACAACAACAAGGCAAAAGCAGACCTTTACCTGTGTCAAAGTAATGTGCTTCGCTCAGAGCATAAAATTCAAAATTGGAGGGCAGAACTGGGGAAGGAAAAAATTTAAAATCAACAAATTTACAAATTGCAATAAGTGCTCGCTGATTCAAAGTAGAGAGATTGTAGATTTCGGATGGAGTCAGATTCAGTACTTTAGCTTCAATAACATCCCCATAAGATGCTCCTTTTAATTCTAATATAATTTTTTTTTACACTATTCTTCCTTACGTATGTCACACCGCAGTTACGCATAGCCGAAGTTTTCGCTCATTTGCAATTCTTATTTATAACTTCCGCTTTAAATTGAATTAAATTTAATGCAGAAATTACAATTGACTTATAAAATAAGAAAAAGTTATAATAAATTGATGGCGCTAATGAAATCTGACGACTTGACGGCACGCATACAAAACAACGGCATCTTCTCACAAGACTATGCACGAATTAAAGTGTAACTTAGCCGCCGCAAGGCACCCGCATCGGGAAATATGCGCTGGCAACCAGTGTTGCCACAGACAATTTATTTTCCTACCAAATCTCATACCAAAGCTAACTAAAACCTACCAAATTTTTTGTTTTTGAGTTTATCCTTTTTTTCAATGTTAAGTTTAATAACACACATAACATAACATTTTTTTAATAACATAATCATAGCTATTATTGCTTCACAGCAGTTCCTTTCAGGAATTCTGACTTTGTGAAAGGATAACTCGGGATCATCCAGGAATGGCTTGAGATCCTCGAAATGACCCTGGAAATCTCTTCTTTTCATGCTGATCGTATTGGATAGCTGTAGAGCGCTCCATCCGGCCTCTTTTCCAATCAGAACAGACAAACGAGGAATCCTATAATAACACCAAGGGCACCCGTTAAATAAGTGCGTATAGCTTCTGGGATGGCCAAGCGGAGTAGTCTACACCAACAGTACCGTATTTGTAACATCGGTTTTTGCTACCGTATTGAAAGACCAGTGCGTTAGTTTGGGTGATATTCCTCCAATTTTTACCATGAAGTCTCTGACTGGCATAAAACTTCCTTGTAGCCTTGTTGGTATCATGCGTGGTATGTGAGTTCCAATTGAGCCTTTTGTCCACGGTTATGCTTGAAATACAATACCGGCGAACGGTAAACTTCGCCGAATTGGGCGATGCTGTCGTTCACCGTTCGCCCAGCTATTTCGCCTACTTAAACAGAATTAGAGCGGTAGGAAAACAGCTGATCCCATTTGGTCGCCTTTATAATTTGGGTGACCATATTTAGAAAAAACTAAACCATATTTAGAAATGAGGAAATGATAACAAATATGAATATAAAACAAAGAAAGATTATTATAAATAATTTGTTTCAAGCCAGATTTAACGAATCCACAACTATATTTTTCAAACAACAAAAAAAAATCGTGTTTAGGTTGTTTTCTTTTAAAACTTTGAAAGCAAAAAACAAATACGGCCACCTTTGGCGCGCACAGCTGTCATCGCCCAGCAGGGCGATAGAAATAAATCTATCGCTATGAAACGCCGCCAAGCGAACTTCGCATTTCGCTTTGGCTGTGTTCAATTTCATATGCTTGCGGGTGTTCTAATTTTGACAGCGCGAATTTCGCTGTGGTGAGTTCCCAGTTAGCCGCTATTGTGATTCAGTTACTCTTTGATAATTCACTTCTTCTGAGAACTCAATTTCTTTCCTGCCAAGGTGGGTCTTGTCAAGGTGACTTTCCTTCTTTTGGTAAATGCAGGACAATGGTGGACTTCAGTGGGTTTATTAAAAAGCCCTTTTCAGCCTACCAACCTACCAGATGGAAAATAACCATACCATTTTGGTAGAAAAAGCCCATATGTGGCAACACTGCTGGCAACAATGGGCACTCTCTTCATTAAATCACTTACCTCTCCGCCGACTCCTCACTGCTAGCCAATAAAATTGCACTGATGGCGTTGTAAAATGTCATATCTACGTCGAAACGATGGCAATGGCAGCAAACGAACGCAAGGAAATGAAAATGCGAATGTAAATGGTGCTTTATTGGTCGTAAAAAAGCTTCAGTTGAGTTATGCAAGTAAACGTTTTAATGACGATGACGACAGATGGCGCTATACGTGCATAAAATGCATTGCAATGAAGGCGATAAAAAAAAGTAGAATACTTCATCAAGTGGAATGTAAACTTTTAGAATAGGAAAATTTAAGCAGTACAATGTTATGTCATTTAACTCCCTTAGACTGAGAAGTCTATTAAAACTTTGGGGTTTAAATTTTTCCACCCAAAGCTCTGGTTGTGAACAAAATACAAAGAAATTATTTGATACAAATATCTTGCAATCAAATGTGTGATAACTCCAATGCAAAATAGTTCCCTTAGCAGAACTTGAATAATATTAAAAAGCTTTCATGAAAGCTCATGGAACAAATTTTGATGACACCTAACAAATATCTGCCATAATTTTTCGCAGAAAGTTTGATAAGAAAAGATTTGAAAATTCATTTTATATATTTAAAAAATAAAATCTTATAAACTATGTGATATATGAAGTAATTTTAATTTCAATTCCACCATAAATTCTTTGAACAGCTTTTATTTCTCAAGAAATCTCCCTTAGGTGATTTTCAAGGAATATTAAAAAGCTTGTTTTTCTTAACAAAAAGTTCAAAGTAAAAGACTTTCTGATCATCGCAGTTTTATATAAACCAGTCCCGCGTTATAAGCTTTTTTTATATTTTAAGTGATCGTCATTGACAATCACCAGTTGCGATCAAACTAAAACGTCTGGCTTAATCCTTCTAAAGTACTCATATTATAAGCTTGTTCTAGTCACGATCTTGTCGATTCAATAAATTCTTCTTTTAAGTATAACATACTTCGATGAAAAAGAAGCTCACTGAGTGGAGCTTTGGAAACTTTCACTTCCATAAAAGTTCAATAGAGAGACTAGGTTAAAAAATCTGTTTTTTACGCAAAATTTAAGAGGTTGTCGGCTGATTTTGAATTTATTTATGATATGAACAAAAAATTACTAAAATGTATTTTCTTAATTAACGCTTAATGTTTATAAAAGCTGAAGAAACTGTATTTTAATTATGAATATTAAGCAATTGATTTAATTTTTCATAAAAGCTCTACTGGGGCGAAAGCTCATTACTAGAAACAAAAATATTCAATGAGAGCTCTTAAAAGCTTATATATCTATGATTTCCTTTATTCACTGAATTCATTGCATAATCCTTTGGCAGCAAAAAATGGTCAAAATAAAATCTATAAAATATATACATAACAATAAATTGGCGCTTACACATATGTTAGTGTTTGGCCGAGCTTTTCCTCCGATTTGTGGAAAGCGCCTTGATGTTGTCACATAAGGGGGAGGGACCTACAATTTTACGCCGACTCCGAACGGCGACTGTGTTTTTATGAAAAGCGGTTTTTCATAGCAGAAATACACTCGGAGGTTTTCCATTGCCTGCCGAGGGGCGACCGCTGTTAAGAAAATTTTTTTTTTTTTACATTTTTTTGCGATGTTGCTTTGCCCAGGGCTTGAACCCTAGCCCCGCGGAGTGGAAGCGCGCACTGCATACCGCTACACCACAGCGGCCGCATATATGTATATCCAAAATAACAAATAATAAAAATAAACGCTTTTTCTTGACCACATTTTTTCTAACTATAAAAATTATTGCTCCAAAAAATATAACCTTACGCAAGCCCACAGGAAGTCGTTATCCACATACATACATATGTAGATAGTACTTATGTAGTATGTAGACGCAGGTACAGCTACACACTCTGCACTGTTCAGCGCTGCGCTTGTCAGTTTCGCCAATCCAACGGTTGACAGCCTGAAATCGCCTACCGTTCAACGCTTGAACAGCAGCAGCATGCAGGTGACAATTTTCAATTCAATTTGAAAATATGTACGTAAACACCCCACGCAATCGATTTAATTGCAAAATATGTGTAATGCCTGGCTGCCCACCCTAGCCGGCGTTCATTCATTGATTGCGGTATCTCGAATTGCTTGCTGCCAGCAGCAGCACGTCAACCAACCATTTCATTGCAATCAAATCAACTGCCACAAATCTACCAGCAACCGGCAACCAGCAAGCAGCGACCACTGAACATAATCAAAACGAGGTGAATCGAATCGCAAGAGTCGCCGGCGAGTGGGTCGGCCGCACTAGCCAGGCGCACAGAAAGAGGTGGCAAAATTGGCACCTGTGTGTTATGCTTTATTGCTAGCGGTTATTTTGTGTTGTTGTGGTTGTTGTTGCTCTTGCTCTTAATCGTTTTTTTTTTGTTGTTGCTGCTTGCACCAGTTTTGTGTCAGTGTCGTTGGGCGTCTAACGGCATTTAAGTTTACAGCTAATAGCGTTTTCTAACCACACACACACGTCACTCATTCAAATGTTGCACTACTTTATGTGGCAATGTGGGCGTCTGCTGGACAAATATGCTAAAAATTGCCTCGACACTGAAACGCTACTACGCGGCAAATATATGTACATAGTAGCTACAGTAAGTGTGTAAAGTTATCAGACTATGCGTGTGAGTTGAAGAATATTTATGATTTCCTGCCGCGGGCGCTAACGGTTAATATTGCATACGTTGCGGGACTTCGAAGGTGTTCTGACTGCTGGTTAGTAGCCGAAATTGGTCAGTTGGAATGCTAGCTAATTGAAATGAAGTGACTTGAGATTGAGTGACTTTTTAATGGCTCTAAGATAATGCGTTTTTATCTCCTACTGATTAGCTCACAGCAGTTTTAAATTTTATTTTACGACTTGCCGTTTATAAAAATTATAAACTTCCTAAAACCATAAAAAAAAAAATTTATAAATACAGTATCTTATTTTAATACTATTATTGAGCTTTGTACTACGACTATGTTTATTACGAAAAATGGGAAAAGCAACAAAGTCTAAGCGGTATAAGCCTCTTATGTTTAAAGCTTAATTTGTCAGCGCACAGAAGGGAGGCGCCTTCTCCACGCTCACTGCTTTGAAAATTTCTATGTTAGCCTTACATAGTTTCCACAGCTTTAAATGCCAATTAATTCACTTCTCTAATAAATCAAATTGACCCACAACGCATAGGGCCATTCCAAATAGGCAGCTGAGTCTGCGGGTGACGGTACGTGTTTGCCTCAAGCACACCCTCCCCACTTAGTTAATATACTCTACGTACAGTCGCTCATTTCCATAAACTTTCTTTCACTTTCTCTGTCTCCCTCTGTCTTTCCCTCTATCTCCCCCTCATCCTTTACTTAATTCATTGCTTATCTTATTTTCGCATTGATTATTCGCTAATTTATATTTGCAATTAATTAAATGCTTCTATGCTTAAATCGTTCTTGCCCTCGTCGCCGCCGCTGGCGCCCCCGTTGTTTTATCGCTTGGAAAGGACATCTGCTTCATCAACCATCACTTTCTTTTAAGTGAAAAACATGTTTGTTTACTTATTTATGTTTACATAATTCGGTAATTCAATGCGCGTTATGCCATAAATCATTCAATATGTACATATCTGAACAATTAGTCAAAAACTTTTGATGCGTAAAGGCAGCCACGCGACATGACAAAATATTTGTAAGCGAATTCGGCCAATTAAAATTTTTTTTCGGCGTTTGAGGTCAAGTGGCGTCAGACTGGGTGTTGAATGTGGGCGCAGTGATTTAAGGTTGACTTAAGACTTCTAGGATAGGGGAAAGAAGCTAATATAAACTTAAAGGGAAAATAAAATTGCTTATGCCTACTTTGTCTTTCACATTTGTGATCTTATTGAAGCTACATATTTATTTAAGTACAGTATGGCCATTTAAACGAGCAGAAATCTTTTGAAGAAAAACTCGTTCCTACACTGAGGGAAAAAAATATTAAAATCAATTAGAAACGTAATTGATCTTACTATAAACGTCAACGAAAGTACTGTATATTGGTAAATATTCAATTCAATTACGCGCATATTAAAATGGCCGCGTTCGTTATGAAAAAGCATCCGTGAAGTGAATAATCAAGACAAAAACTAAAAAAAAATTTAATTTGCATGTTGCCTGCAGTGGAATTCGAACCCGACCATCTCCGGATATCAACAACTTGTGGCAAGCATCTTTGCGCACTCAGCTACACCCAGGCATATAAATTTGCTTTCAAATGTTGAATATCCATCAACACCACAGCACGCGATTTGTACTATGTATGGATGTGTGTGTTGTTGCCGCTCTCAGAGCGGCGCTCTGCATGCTTGGGGTGCGTATGTACACTTACATATACATACTCAGATGTGAACAGTCAAATACGTGCGTAATAAATTTTTTTTGAAAAAATTATTTTTAAATACGAACATTTTTAAACGATAATCAAATATAAAGTATTCATTTTTACTATGCATTATTTCCCTCAGTGTACTGGTTGTTTGGGCATACTAAGAGAATATGTCCTGCATCTTCCACACTATTTTAGCCGCAGGTTTCACAATGTTCGGCATCATCTAATTTGAAGCCGAAGAAATACGCTCTAAAGCGCCTTGTCCACTTAGAAGTTGAGTTGCGCGTCCATCGACCGCTATTGGAGTGATCCCATCGGTGTTGCCACTGCCCATTGTGCGACGCCGTGATAGCGATTTCCTAGTTTTTCCGAAGTGATCGCCGTTGATTGAACTATACGTTTCTTGGACCAAGAGTTCGATTGGATGTAGTCCTGAGATAACCAGATAGCAGCAAAAGAAAACGTTCAGAAAGGAACTGACTTTAAGTAGTAAAAATGATCTAATTTCCTCCAAATGACCTTTCAAAATCTATTTAAATTATAAACCTTACAGAAAAAAGACTAGCGATGCATAAACATCTGGCCAAAAAGTCTTATACGAATTTTTTAGATAACTTTCAGTTTAAGCAAAGAAAAAGTATGTACTCGTTTAGTATCACAACGACTACGTATGTTACACACCAGGTTTTAAATTTTGTCACAAGCGTTTTATTTCTGCTTTAACTTCTCCATGCATTGAACATATTGAGGTATTACATTTCTGTGCCCCATCAACAAATATGTATACAACCGAACAAACTTTCACATTACCCATTCTCGTGGTGCATTTATCATTTTTCCGCTGGAAATATACCGGAAAAATATCATTTTTTCCATGCATACATAAAACCAAAGAAAACAACCAGGCGAGTCAAATAAGAAATAAGAGTACTCTTACAATAAAATAACAGAAATAAAAAATGTATGTAGCTGAAAGAGAGAAAAATTTATGCCTGCCGCGCATGAGAAATGTCCTTTTTAATGCCATCTGACTGATGTTGACGATTTCCATTTTACATTTGCCACAGCTGTCATCGAGGCACACACCATCGCCATCGTCGCCGCAGAGAGCCCATATCCCTGCAGCAACATTGAGAGATTTACCACTTCGTAGGACATCGCCGCGTCAAAAAAAGACGGTTGTAAGCACTGATTTGGGATAGATTAAGAGCCAGTGCTGTTCCTTTTCAAGCTAGTTCGGCGGTAGTTCTAAACCAGTTTATTTGCTGCAGGCGAAACCAACGCAATACTAATACACTGCTACTCATGCACGCACTACATTCCCTGCAGGAAAACCCCGAACTAGGTTAGGTTCGAGTGGTTTCACCAGATAAGAAGCACACTTTNGCAACATTGAGAGATTTACCACTTCGTAGGACATCGCCGCGTCAAAAAAAAATTCGGTTGTAAGCACTGATTTGGGATAGATAAAGAGCCAGTGCTGTTCCTTTTCAAGCTAGTTCGGCGGTAGTTCTAAATCAGTTTATTTGCTGCAGGCGAAACCAACGCAATATTAATACACTGCTACTCATGCACGCACTACATTCCCTGCAGGAAAACCCCGAACTAGGTTAGGTTCGAGTGGTTTCACTAGATAAGAAGCACACTTGGACAATCAGGAGAATGTCCTTTGTGATAGCCCGAAAAACTGCGCGGGGACCATTAGTTTAGTCGGCGAATCCCCACGAGCCGATTACGAAATTTCGAATGCGGCTAATTTCGATGTCTGAGAGCTCAGGATTAGTAAAGAATCGCGAGCCAAATTGTTTCCATTTTTGCCTCGCGAAGGCGGGACATTGCAGAATAGAGTGCTAGGAAGATTCCACCTTATCTTTATCTTGACAGCTGATAAAAAAGCGACCAGTTGAGATTCCTGGTCTGAACGCGTGATTACCAATCACACAGTGGCCTGTCAGAACCTGAGCTGAGGCTTTGCCAGTGTAAGAAGCTCCTTTCACAGCTCGCAGTCCACACCAGGCCAGAAGGATATAGCAATTGCGCATGTCCAAGTGTTAGCCCAGTGCTCGCGGAGCATACACGATGCTCAACTGTCCAAGAGTGTACCGCAGGAGGACAGAGGCATCCGTAGTTGCTCAATAACTAGTAATAACGTTTCAAGGGAGCCTTCCTTGTCAGATCATCAGCCACGCAGTGTCCCGCGATGTCGCTGTGACCCGTCACCCAAACTTGCCTTAATAAAAGGTACGCCGACACGATTGATAGAGAGGTCAGATATTCCCTTACAGATTTTGAGCGCACCATCATAGGGTTCGGAGCCCTGATGGCCGCTTGACTCTTCGAGTGTATGCTTACCACCGTAACTGACATCACACTCTTTAGCAGTGAGTCTATCGCTTCCTTGATGTCAGCTATTTCCGCGAGAAAGAAACTACAGAAGTCCGAAAGCCTGAACATAGTTTTTATGGCGAGCTCCCAACAGAAGACATCGGCACCAAACCTGCTTTGTTCCTACCGTGAAGAAGTTTACCGCTCCCTTCTTCCAGTAACCCGCCCTTTTCGGTCTTTTCAGAAGTTCGGTCGCAGTCAAAGCAGCCTACCTATTCAGGGACCAAATCAAAGCCCTCCATATCTCCAGAGGGTCAAGCTTTCGAGCCAGTTAATTACCAGGTTTCCTTAAGCAATTCTGCCTGCAAAATTCATGTTCAATATAACGTTAAGCGCCAGTGCAGGTGAGTTCCTTAAAGTCCCACTAATTCCCATTAAGGCATTCCGCTGTGTACACTCCATGAGTTCCACCAGAAAAGACCACTGTTAAACAAGATAGGCTTAACTACGGTTTCATAGATGATTTACTTTGGGTGAGAGACCCCACCTCTTTCCAGTAGCTCACGCCGATGGGCGAATTGGCCGCAATGGATATCTTGTACTTCCTGGTAAACAAGACCAGTTTCGTCTTGCTGGGATTTACTGCGACTCCGCAGTTGGCCGCCCACCTAGTTAAGTGGTTCAAATCCTGAGTCATATCAAAAAGGGTATCTGCACAGGCGATCACCTGCCAGCACACTCTTTCAAGTTTCTTTAGGTCGTTTTCAACAGCAATTCAGAGTAGGGAAGATAGAACACCACCTCGCGGAGTGCCCTTATTGACTCTACGCTGAGCGCAGACACTATCCTACTCCGCTACGACAGTTATGTCTCGCAGTAAGCTGTAAATACGCCTTATTAGTTTGGTTTCAACCCCCATCTTAACAATAGACTTAACTATTCCCTCCGGGGTGATATATTTGAAGGCCTCCTGGATATTTAGGAAGACCCCTACTGGATAATTTGTATGAGTGAAGGCTTCCTCTATCCACTTTACTAATGTGTGCAGGGTGGTATGCACCGACTTTTCCTTGCAATAGGCATACGGCACTATGGAAAGACGATCACGAGAAGTCCCGTTTCTTATGTGCAGGTATGTATATCAGCCTCTCCAGCATTTTTAGCAAAAACGAAGACAGACTGATATGTAGGCGAAAGCCCGAACTAGTTAAAACTAACCAGGTTGAAGTAAATAGATCCAAAGTAACGAAAATTACTGGTACATCTACAAAACTATTTTATTTTACTTTTTTTAAACTACATATCGCTAGCCTACAGTGAAAAGTTGATAAATCCACCTTTTCTAAAAAATCTGTTTTGTTGCAAGAGGCAAGTCGAAAATAGTCACAGAAAATACGAATACAAAAACCTTTCATTAGAAGTCTATATCTAAGGTGACGTATTTAGAACTGGTTCGGAACTATCGAGAAAGCGATGCAACGAAGGGCAAATGACACTCTGTGGGATATCGCAATTTTTAATTCGCCAGTTTCTGGCATGCAAAATAGAATTAACGCCCACTAGTCATGGTTCTAACTTGTGTAGAATGGCACTAGTGAGTGCACCTACTGGGTTTGCACTGCTCAACTGCGTATATATATATATATATACATATGCATTTCCTGACTCGCTGACTTCGTGGGCGAAAAAAAAGTATTAATTTATGATTTTTGTGGTCATTTTGTAAGCACAACAAACCACCGCAAGCCTGTCAGCCACTCGTCCACCAGCTGCAGCCCCACCGCGCATATGTTTACTGTACGTCGAAAAACAATTTTTCAACTTTTGAATTTACTGTGTTTTTTTTTTGTATATTTCTGTATGCCTACTTCTCTTTTTTTGCGAAATTTGTAATGGCAGTACAAAGTTATAAACCGGAAATGTTATAATAAACAGCCAAAAAATGGTTGTGACGTTTGGCGGTTCCCTTTTTTTTTTTTTTGTTTTCTTTATCCTGTAACCTGGTATTTTCGCTTGGTTGGTTTTTTGCGGCGCCATTTTCCGGTTAGTTGGTTAAATATTATATAGTATGTGCAGCTGTTCTGAGCGGAAGTTCATTTACTTGTCAGCATACTCGTGAAAAACTGCAGGTGCCTGCGGTACATCTTAATTTTGTTTTTCCTTTTTTTCTCCTTTTCCGAGCTACTAATTTTTGATGGTTAGTCACCTGCGAAGTTTCAGGTTCGTTGACTAACAGCATCACACTGTAGGCGGAAGAAAAATTATTTTATTGCCGTAATTTTAAACTGCTTTTATGAATTAAAATTGCAAATATTTAAATACATATATTTTTTCAGCCTCGCATGTTTTTTCCAGATATATCGACTTCGTAACTTAAGCAACCAGAAGGGGCTCTATGAACTCAGACTGATATTTTGGAAGAGCAGTCTAAAAGCATAGACAGACAGTTGATGCGGATCAACTCGTTAATTCGGAATTATCTCGGTAATTAATTCCAGCTTATCCCTATTATTTCTCAAATTAAATGCGGATCAGTTGCATTTTCGATGAAAACATTGGCCAAAACTCTGAGAATTTTGAATACAAAGAACATGCAAAACTAGCCTGGACAGCTGCCTCGTAGTCGGCAGTGCAGTCACCATACCGATTCAGATAGGAATCCAATTGAAATTGAATAACAACTTATTTGAGCGATAAATATGCTCAAGTGGCGCTAGAAGCCCAGCAATGTCTATGAACGTCAATTCGTTAGCGGAGGCTCTCCTTACTTAGCTTATTTCCAGCCTTCCAAATTCGTTATCCCAAGCCGGGTCGTGGGTTTCGATTTATAGGGGACATTGGACATTGCGTTTGGGTTTCTTAAATCCAAACTTAAAAAGTATCAGCTAATGTAATCCAGACATTTGTAGGCCCTTACGGAGATACAGATTTGACAATTGCCGTAAGATACAAATATGAAAATCTATAAATAATAGCAGTCAGAGGTGCTCCACAAAAATTATATGTGAGCCATTCATCACCGGATTGCCCCAAAGTAAAATCGTAGTGTCTGAAACACAGTTGAAAAAGTGTTTATGAAGATAACTCCTAAGCAGCAACGACAAAATTCGGATGCAGGAAAGTCTATTCTTCCTGCGTATATTCATATTAGACGTTGACTAGTGACGATTGCAATAGCCGTCACTAGTTGAGGGCGTTCTAGGAGAAAGTGGGTGGTGGCCATATCGTAAGCACTGGCCAGATTTGGCTCCCATATTGGTTCTGTACTCCAATTTTTGTTTCGCAATTGAATGATGTAGGCTTTTAACTTCAATTCGAAGACTAAAGTGTTCGTTTCCATGTGTGCATTCCAGTTGAGTGTTTCATCAAGGCTTCCCCCGATACTTTTTCCCTACTAGCGAAAACTATTTCTGCACTGCCCAAAGTGAGTTTTTCTTGGATAAATTCATCATGCAGCCTAGTTTACCAGAACATCTGCGTAGCTTTGCATTTCAAAGGCTTGACTATTCAGTATAAAGAGGAGTTCGCCTGTAACCATAGTTCACAAAGTCGCTTGAAAGAGTCAAATCATCTGCATCATAAATTAAGTATTTGGCATGCATATCTCCTTGTTCTGGCACCCAAATCAAGTTGTGTTGTACAAAGAACATCGATGTGATACTTAAACAGATATACAGGTATGTATGTACGTATGTAGAATTGAACATTACGAGGAGCATACGTGGTCTATACCTCCATACGATCCCCTAACCAGTTCCGGTCTATGGACCAACCATGTTAACATAACCTATCTTAACACAAAAACTTTAGAGCAGTTTAACATTTAAGTATATTCGTTTTTTTTTCTACAGCGGATATGCTCACCCTCAAAATATGTATCTGCTGCATTTACCTTCAGTTCATTAGTAATTAAGTTTTACGCCTGTAGCCATAAAATTTTTTGGAAAAAAATAAATAATTTGTTATCTCTTTCAAAACAACCAAATACACAACTGACGTCATTACTTGCAGCCGCTCAACAGTAAATATTTACAAAATTTAGCTGAACGGCGCCACAGGCCACCTACTTAGCATAGCATGCTGTTAAAAAAAAAAAAAAGCAAAGTCAGCAAACAGGTGAGCGCGGCACAAGACATTAGGAGATGAGCTAATTAGTAAATAAAAAACTTTCGGGTATTTTCGTTTTTTATTATCCCAAATATTTCCTTACAAATACTTTTGTGTATGCATTAGGATGGTGAAAACAAATTAATATCAGAATTTTCCGACCCCCTAGGATTGTTCTACAAGGAAAAAAACACTTTTTTTGAATAAAAATCTTTTAAAGGTCGTACAAAGTTTCCCATGAGTTTATATGGCAAAAACATTTTTTTATTTTCGTATATTTATTTTCCTGAAAACATCTACTCTGGGATGAGAGCATTGAAATTCCAGCGAATGATTCTATACCACTAGTACGAAAAAAATTTTCCATAAAAAAAAAATTGAAAACTTTGTGGGCTTTAAGCGACCTCTAAATATTTTTTGATTCCAAAAAAACAGACGTAAATTAGTTCCGATATCGAACACTTGTAGGGGGTGAGAGCAAATCAAATTCCGACACTACTTTTGTCGCATGAATTGTTGGACCACTTTAATGTACACAAAGGTTTTTGCATACCAGAAATGTTAATCTCTCTCTATTCTCAGTTTTTCAAATTTTTTCGCAATAGCGCATCTGTTGCAATTAAAAGCCGACCATTTCTAGCAAAACTAAATATTTACAGTTTTTTCTACTTTAGGCGTTTTTTAATTATTTATATTTGTGTGCCTCATTCCTAGTAAATACATAACATTGCATGTTCTGGAACTTTGTTTATTTATACATCAGCGCTTTTATTATTCTTTATTCGTTGACATGGTGAAATCAAAACGAATTATTTTTTGTGTTGCTGTTTTATTTGTTTATTCAATGTTTATTTCTAGCATTTTGTCATTTTTACGACTTTGCTTTGCTTGGCCGATTTTCACTGGCGCTGTCTAAACATTAACTGTCGCACTACATTAGACTTTACTTTTCTCAGTTATTTGTTAGTTTTTGCGCTGGACAGTGTTGACTTTAGAATTTTTTTCATATCACTCACGGATGCTGTATTATTTGTCGCCAATATTTACTATAATTTTTATGACATTGTTTATTGACATGTTACACAAAATTTTTTCTCATTCTTTTGTATGTATGCCCTTGTTTTTCCCCACCATTTCATAGTTAAAGATGGTCAAAATATTAAAATATTTCATTTCAAACATACAGACCTGCTACCAATTTCTTTGTCGTAATAAGCAAATAGCCTACTATCTTTGGCTAAATTAGGATAATGACGAAGAGCTAATGGCTTTCGTATGAAAAATTGTCAATTCTGGTAACAACATATCTTGAAAGCTCTTTACTGCCTTTCGAATGACTAATTGTAAGATCTGCCAACGAACAAGAAGATCCAAGCGTTATGCTGTTCGCTTGTGTAATAATAAGTTTTTTCAAAAACTAAATTTAAAAACATAAACAAATACATTTTTTTTAAACCATAAACACTAATAAATAAAAGACACTAAATTAAATTCTAAAAATAAAATAAAATTAAACGAAAATAGAGCAAAAATAAATACAACGAATTCAAAATTAAATGAGATAAAATTTTTTTCTCATTGAAAAAATAAAATCTAAATAATGAATTAAACATTAAATTAAACATTAAAATCTAAAAATGAGAAGCAAATTAAACTAAACTAAAAAAAGAAAAAAATTTTAAGAAAAATAAAATAAAATAAGATCCCAGAAATTAAATGAAATAAAAAAATATAATTGTCTTATAAAACAATAAAATTTAAAAATTTTAAGAAAATTAAATTAAAAATAAAAAAACACGTCAATTAAAAAACGGAAAAAAGTTCCGCGTGTCCGAAGACTCGAATTCGGATCTCTTTGCTTTATTCACTCGGCAATTGCGACTGTTGGAGCGAGGCGATTTGGATAATATATTTACAAGTGCTCTCTCTCAAAATAGCTCTTCACAACGAGAGGTGAACGAGAGAGCGTTTGGCTCAGAGTTTTGTGCTAGAATACAAAAATCTTTCGAACTATTTTGCCATCTGTCTTTCATTTGTCTTGCGAAAGACGAAACATAAAAATCTCTTCTACTGTTAAGTGGCTCATGTCTCTCATCCTTGTCTAATCTATGTTTTACAACTAAATAAAGTAATCCTTACTAAATACTTTAGTAAGAATTAGACATGGATTGGACAACGATTATAGACATGAGCCACTTAACAGTAGATAGATTTTTATTTTTCGAATTTTGAATTGGGTCGTTACTGTAGAGGACCATCGATATTTTGGGTAAAAAAACTACTGTTGGAAAATTACGAATTTTTCGACTCTAGCCTAAAAGAAAACTGCTTAATATGAAAATTCCAGATCGAAACCACAGATAGAGTAACTGGGGAAATAAATTTCTTCAACTTGATCCCAAATATGTACATTGATACAAGGATGACTCTAATACTAGACTTCCTATTGCGATGGTCAAATGGCTCACAGTCTTTCGTTTTGACCTATGCCTGCTTAAACTTTAGAAAGAGTATAAAGGCCGCAATTATAATTATTTTTATGGGCAATCAAGCCCCTATCCAAAAATGATGATCTCCTTCAGGTTCGTCGAAAAGTGATTTGGCTCTTTTCGACCCTTGGTAGCGGGCAAGAGGACTGGCAGACAACATCATGCTAGGCACCAGGTCACTGCGGTATCGAAGTAAACGATGACGGTTTCGAACTTATCGCGGAAAGCTCATCGTCCGTGTCTGTGGGGTCGGGACCATTTTGAGAACTTATTTAGTTCTCTTACAGACTGGCAATTATCGAGTTGTTAAGTTCAGGATATAGTAAGTTCTACGGAGGGCTAAGGCTCTTTGGCTAGAAATAAAAATCTTATGAATAGAGACTATATATCAGGTTGCTTATAGAGTTGCTAACCGGCCATAAATATCCGCACCCTTATATGCACTGGATCGGTCTAACCACGGAGATGGCATTTCCCCAACCGTTATTCCTTATTAGAGCTCTGGCTAAATATGGCGGGTGAAAGTTATAAAATCTTCATCCATATTTCCAAAATTCAAGTTTTCAAATTCCGACGCCAACAAGGTGTGCATTATTCGTAGATCAATAGACAAGTTCTGATCCTACTTCGTCATTCAAATCTCTTTAAGAAAAAAAAACGCACAAAAGCCCGCGAAACTACATAGTTAGAAGTAAAAAGGCGGCCATAATAACTTCCGTCGTGAACTATGCCCAATGACGCCATAAATGCGCGAGTACTCAATTGGTGACGAGAAATCGCAAATAAAAAAACTACTTCGCAGCAATGCCAAAGAAAAAGTTCAACAAAGTCTTGGCGTAGCAACGCACGTGCCGCACCGTGAGCAGCTACATACATATGTATGTGCAACAAACGAGCATTTATGGCACAAAAAAGTTGATGCTCATGCACGACGAACAAATATATGCATACCCAACAGGAAATAGCGGACATGACTCGATGAGAAAAAATAGCGAGCAAATCTTAGGAGGACTAAGCTAAATTTTTAATCCTACCGATGAGTCGAATATTAAAACTTATTTGCCATAGGGATTGTGTGATAGTAGTAAAGGGGCACAAGTTCATCTCTACTTATTTGTTTTCTCGACATGCTACGGACATAAACCGAATAACAAATGAGATGACCACGCAGTACTAAAAACAGAAAATAGGTGACATGGGTACTTATGCATAGAAAAGGAGACTCGGAATCAGTTTTCAGCTTTTAAGTAACTTCACCAGTGCAATAAATTGTCCCGAGCTTAGCCTCACTTGCATGGCTTAAAATAGGTATTGGTGACCTTTTAGAACCACGCAGTTGGTTAAAAAATAATATTAATTTTCTCGGACGATCCCAGCTTTTCTATCAGTCTAGACTCAAGAGAGTACGCCTTTTGCCTACTTGGTGCTTATACAACAGCTACTCGTTCATATATGAATATGCATTTGTTTGTCTACATTTACCCTAAAAGGCAGCCGTCATTGAGCTATTTACAATTGAATTTACTTATTTTAATATTCATCTGATCTTTAATTGGTTATTTATATTGATTTTGTTGTTGTCTGTCGTTTGATGAATACACGCTGCTGATGTGCGTCAGTACAACACCCATTCGTTGCACATTGAGCGCAAATGCATACATTTGTATGTTCGTGTGTGTATGTACATACGCACATACATATTAGCGGACATATTGACATAAATTTCAAAGCGGTTGCAACCAAAGACATTCCACACCAACCAATTAAAAAGCAATCAAAAGCGTTTTGTGAAAATCACAGCAAATAAATATTTTTTCTGGCTTTGGTGGCTTTGAAGTGTAGAAATATGCATACATGGTTTCAAGGAAAGCAATAGAGAAAGAATAATAAATATGTATGCAAGTATGATGAAAGAGAAAAGTGTTCCAAATTAATTGTTGTGCTGGAAATGTAGGAAGTGAAGAATTTTTTTTCAGTGTTCCTCTTTTTTTTTATTCAATTTAACTGAACTTTCGTCATTGATTTACAAAGGGGAAGAGTAAGTAAAATGAAAGTGATTTCCAGTGATGTAGTTGGTATTATTTGAAACTAAGAAATTTTTTAATTTTTCTTCAGATTTTGAATAATGCGCGAATTAACATAGCCCCAAAGGGAATTTGTACATCCTTCTTAAACGAGATTTTTCTTAGTAAAATTGTACATTTACCCATAGTTTGATTTCCTCAGTTATCAAAATACGCCTATGTTTAGGTATGCAACATAAGATAGAAGTATGTTTTTCTTTCGCCTTCTAAGCACTTCTCAAACGCTGTATAAAAACAGTGGAATGAATGGTTTTCTCCAATAGTTGAAGAGATTAAGATTTGATTCATGAGAGAATCCAGAGAGTTGCTTGTATGGAAAATATTATTTCAACAGCAAAATATGTTGTTACGATGCATNAACAACCCTACTGCAATGTATGTAGATAAGCGCGAATTCGGTGTTGGATTTCTTAAAGTGAAAGGCGAAAGAAAGCCCCGATTGAGACACACTTTTCTTGAACTATGGACCCGATGTCTTCGAGTAGACTAAGGCTGCCATTACCACTGTGATGCACGGCATAATGCAAGAAACACAAATCCGGTGTCGCCTTTGTGGTGCGAGAGAGAATTCTTCGGCGAGCTCCATCGTTCGCACCAGTATACGAGCATATCACCACAATCGGCATGCCTTTTTTAGTAAGGGATCTTTGGTCCAATGCCAGGAAAACTCAGCCCGCACAAGATGAAACAGTCGATAATGGAACGCAAACTTATTGCAACCAAGATACGCACTCGCCTCTATGAGAAAGACACGGCTTCACAGTACCAGGTTGACCAAGATTTGCTCGGAGCTCACATCTCTAGGTTAGAGTGAAAAGTTTCTAAGTCCACTTTGACTGAAAAACCATATTTTGGCTCAGGAAGCAAGAGAAATTAAAAATGTATCCTTTCAAAAAGGATTGAGGTGCTTGTTTCTAAATCGAATAGAGGAATCGAAAATTCCACATTGCCAAACTAATACTAAATCTTTTAATAAATATTGATTATTGAGATTGTAACTAATTTCGAAGAGATGGCAACCTTATACGAATATTCTCGCAGAGAAGGCATATCTAGACAACCTTAAAAAGTATTTCCTCGGAAGCGCTCATAAAAGGAAAACTAGCCAGATACTTTTTCTTAAGAAATTATTGATTACTTCTACCAACTAAAATGTTGAGGAGATTCATATAAAAGAGTGTATTAAAACACTCTTACCCAGATTCCAATACAATTTCCTGCTAGTTTTTCTCACATTCATATGTTTTGGGTATAACTAATAAATCAATGACTTAAATACAACTGAATATATCTTTCATCACTCCGAACTTTGGTGGCAACTTCACCAGTTAAAGGTGTTGAATTGAACGTCTGATTTACGACGCATCTAATTGACATTAACTGAAGCGCCCGCCTACGCGCAAAAATAGTTAAAGAAACCAACGCGCACATTAGCGGTTTCGCCTACCAATTTTACGCTCTGAATACAGTCGTAAAATTGCACTAAATACTTACAAACACAAGAAATTCCCAAAATGGAGTAACTGCAGGGTAATTATGGTGAAGGGTAATATATTTAACTGTTACTTGGTAGCTAGTCTACTCATGTGTATTTTGTATAAATGTATGTGAGTCCATGTGACTTTCTTCCACATATGTATATACACCATGTATGTATGTACATACGTACATGTATGTATATTTTGGGTAAGCGCTCGTATGTGCGTTGGTGCGTATGATTTTCCGCCAAGTTTGGCATTTAGCAATTAAGTGTCGACATTGTGCACATAAATCAAATTTACACGGCATACTTCTCTTCGGAAGCATACATGCGAGCAAGCAAATATACATATTGATATGAGTAAATATGCTACATATGTATGTTCATTAGGGTGGTCCAAAATTGCATGTGGGGGCACACCCCACGATTGTTCTATACAGAAAAAAAAAATACCCAAATTTTTTATTTTGAAATTAAATAATATTCCGCTTTGTGTGACAACATCAAGGCGCACGCCACAAATCGGAGGAGAAGCTCGGCCAAACACTAACATATGTGTACGCGCCAATCTATTATTATTATTATTATTATTATTATTAAATAATATTCAGAGGTCGCTCAAAATGCTCAAAGTTTTCCATGTGTTCTATAAACAATTAAATATTATTATTATTGGAAGTCTCCTAATGGGAACCATCGTTTTCCGATCGAAAAATATTGATTTTCAATAATTTTATACCATTTCCAGTAAAAAGGTGTTTTTCCTCATACATATAAAATACTTGAAAAACTTTGAGCGCCCTGATTTCAAAATAAAAATAGGGGTATAATATGTTCCGGTATAGAACAATCCTAGGGGGTGAGAGCATTAAAATTCGGACTTAACTTTTTTTTTGACCGCCCTAATGTGCATACATATGCCCTTATGTATGTGTGATCGAGCATAAACATTGGCGAAAATGTACATTCAAGAAGGCAACAGTCCTTTTTTACAGAAAGACAAAACTCAAAGGGCGTATCTGCCAACCTTTGGATAAGTGTGTGTGTAAACTTGAAATGCAATGACGGAAGTTATTGTTTTCCGCCGACATGTGGCAGCACATTGCATTTACTGCTTTGACATTTAAAGAGAAATCAAATTACTTTCAAACAATGGGCAAATTTTGCCGTTTACGACATAAAGAAGGTGGCAAGTTTAATGGCAACGTTATATATTAAATAATACCCTTGCCTTTAAGTTGATGATAACAGTCACTAAGACAGTTTTTCTACAAAAAAATTTTTTGTATTTTAACGTCTGGTGGAAACTCGGTATTAGGCTTCGTGAGGTAAGAGAAATTTTCTTCTAGGATGAGATTTCTTTGCTACGATTAAAGTATGTTCGCCGCGGTTACAAGTAGTGGGTATAATTATGAAATATCAACATATACATTTTCCTGTACATATTTATGTATTTTGTTTTACGTACAAAACAAAGCCATCTCCGAAAAAAAAAAAAAAAATTAGAAATCGCTACCAGAGTTTGAAAAAATTTTATTTTTTTTATAAAAGCAATTTAGTAGATTTTACATATTATTGAAACCTATGTATGTAAATTATTCATAAACTTCCTGAGTTATAACTGGTTAATGTCAAAATTTTGTCGAATTTTTGCTATTTGAGGAAACAAAGTCCATTTTTTCTAAAAATGGTACCGACGCCTAAATCTTTTTTTTTTAATTATCGTGCATGTCTTTATTTTGTATGTAGAACAAAAGAAAGGTGTGCCCCCTGATGCTGATATTTTAAGAACCACCATAATAGATATCTTAAACAGGCAAATTGAAAACAAGCTATTATTTGCTTTCCAGCAGCAGATAGAAAAGTCGTATGTGAGTGAATTTTTACACCTTCATTTTAATTTAGTAGGAAATCACCATTCTTTAATAAATAGTTAAAAAAATCACCGCTGATTATTCGAATTTCATAATTTATGTATATATGGTTATTTATGTATGTCACACATATTACTTGCATACAGATATGTAAAAATATGCAGATATTTTTGTACACATATCCATGTTTAATATTCTTACTAATGTGACATCCAATTAACCCAATAAATAATTTCTGAAAAATGTACGCAATATAAAAAACAAACATGCAATGTTAAATAGCTGATTTTAATCAACTGTTTACCTACCACAAATGACATGCAATGTATTTATTGCTGCTTGTTATTGAGTATTTTTACATACATATTTTTTATGTATATAAAATTCATTGCAGTTTTTGTTAGTGTCTTGCATATTTATTTTTTAGGCCTTTAATTACATTATCAGTCATGTTCATTAAATGCGAATTGGCTTAATTCGATTATATTTCAAATTTATGTATTTTTTGAAAATTTATATGGAAATAGATTAGTCAACTTTAAGCGCGCTTCCACTCCACAATGCCTGGGTTCAAACCCTTTGACCAGGGCAACATCGCAAAAATATAGAAAAAAAGGTTTTTTCTTAACAGCGGTCGTTCCTCGGCAGGCAATGGCAAACCTCCGAATGTATTTTTGCCATGAAAAACAGCTTCTCATAAAAATACAATCGCCGTTCGGAGTCGGCGTAAAACTTTACGTCCCTCCGCTTTATGTGACAACACAACGCTGCCGTCTATCTATGACGTAAGCTGCTGATTACACAGTGTGACAGTAAATTTTTCACACAAAAAAAAAAAAACATATTCGCGAAACCATGGGCCCAATATAGTAAAGCTGCGATTTTAAGACTTTGAAATATGAAAAATATGTTTATTTCAAAAAATTATTTAAAAAATTCAGTGCAATTTAGAAAAACAGTATGGATATCAAATAAATGAAAAAATTCTGCACAATTAAAGCCGTTTAATTTTTTTGAGGCATAAGGACTACTAGGCATTGAAAATGCCCTTTTAAAATTTTATTCTTGAATATCCTTAAAATTTTGCAATATTGATTTTTCAAACAATTATGTGTTAAGGATTAATATACACTAGAGTAAATTCGCCAAATTCGTCCTTCTAACTTTATTATACAAACAAAACTAAATTAGCTAAAAGGGCATTTTCAATACCTATTCGTCCATGTGAATCAAATTTTATTTTTTTTCTTTTTCATTGGGTACCCATATTATTTTCTACATTGCACTGAGTTTTCTTAAAAATAATTTTTAGAATTAATCGTATCTTAAGAAGTTCTGACGTCAGAGCGAAAAACTAAAAACGCAGTTTTACTTTACGCCCATAGTTTGGTGCATATATTGCTTGCTTCGTGGTTTTCGAATTTTGCTTGTTTTTGTAGCATGGTGTTATTTATAAATCCTCCTAAACTGCTAAATAAATAGTTCAATATAAGAAATTGCGTTAATGCCATAAAAACTTGTAGCACCGTAAAATTAGCACTACAAAATTTAACACTCATCAACAGCAATAAAATAGATATTAAATTATTCACTTAAAATAATATGCATATGTATTTAATTGAGTAACAGTTATGTGCAACAACAAAATTAATTGCTATGAAATTTAAACATATTCTCTATTTTCTTTTGCTATTTACAGGTAATTAAACGAGTCATATCAACTTGAGGGCTTTCAACAAATCAACATTTAAAACACTCAACTAAATCTCAAACATCCTCAAGCAGATAACAAGTGGTATTGTTGCTATTGTTTTTGTTATTATAATATTTTTATGTACACTCTCGTATGTATGTACATATCTATGTATGTATGTAGGTGCAAGCAAGTGGCTGTAATGAGACAGTGATTACTTAAATGCTCATACGTTAAGGCGCTATGTAGTGTTGTTAGTAGTCGCACGCCACCGGCAATCAGCCGACAGACAGCGCGATAAGGTGTGGCATAAGCAGATAAAGTGCAATTAAATAAAATGGCATAAGAAAATTTGCAAAAACAAAAAAAATAGAATACTACAAAGAAAGACTTCTAGTTGTACATTTGAGTAGCGCAGAAAAACACGCGAAAGTGAGTAATTAAAACAAACAAGTGGAAATTGTTAGAGAAAGAGGAAAAACCGGGCGTAAATGAAATGCAAAGTAAACAAAAATTTTTGCAAAAGGAAAATAGACAAGGCTGAGTGGATTTCGACTATAAACATATTTTTTTTTTTTGTTTATACTTGCATACACACTCATGTAAGTAAGTGTGTAAACTATTTGTGTTTTTTTTGCGGCTTGTGTTTGTTGTGGTCGCCCTGCTGTCTACATAGCAACGATGCGCTCGCCTAACGATTCTACTTATCGTATCTGCCTACGCTTTTGCTTAGAACCGCAATTGATATCGTTGCTAGTTGGCTGGCGAACTTTTGGCCAGATTCGGCTATTAAAAGAGTTATTTTTATATGTTTTAGCTTGGCGTGTTTTGCTAAATTTATATTATTTACGGTTAAGTTAATAAAATTTGCAAGGAAGATTGTGAGTGGGTGAAAGTGGAGAATGTTATTTAACAACTTGCTCATTTTGAAAATATAGATTGGTCGTCACCGTATTTTAGATATTTCAATTTTTTCCCTATGAATATCGCTAGCTGTGGGTGAAAAGTTGATAAGTCCGCTATTTAGGAAAACTTACACTTTGATGCGGGAAGCAAGGAAAATTAAAAATCCATCATTTCCAAAAAGATCGAGTTACTTATTGATTTCTTCAAAATTCTATGAAGTGAAACAAAAATTTGCAAAATCCAGAGAAAGCATAGAAAATCTGATTTATTTTAATTACAAAAAATTTCTTAAACGTGAAAATCTTCCAATTCATATGAAGCTGTTGCTTTGAATATACAAATATGTTTTTATCTAAGTTTTGCAAAATATTTATAGGAAAAGAAATTAGGGAAATTTTACTTTCCTCCTGCAAAATTTGAAAGACTGGACTTACAATTTTCACTTTAAGCTAGCGATGTGTATGTACAGTAATGTGAAATATAACTGGGACACGATATTTTGTCTGGTTTTGGCTATTTTTTTTCTTTTATTTTTTATAAAATTACAGCTCATAATCTAACAATAAGTATATAAGTTCACATTTCAGACTTAGTAGAAAAATTTAAAAAAAAATTAACAAATTTTTACAACAGTAACAAACTTTTTATTGAGAATTTTTAGAAAAATTCAAGGTATGTAGTTTTTAGCCCATTAAATTCTATTATTATTTTCTTCCAAAACAAAAATAATTCCAAAACACTTTATCTATGACATATAATTTAAAAATCAAAAATTACTGTTATTTTCTGTTTATAAAATAAAAGCCAGAAATAACGGTTATTTAAAGAGTAATTAAATAAAAGCCAAAAAATAATTGTTAAAGAGCGATTTTTTTAATAAAAGTTGTAACTGTTACAGTCCCTGCTTTTAATATCAGTTCTGTTGTTTTATTTTTCTTCTCTTTTAGTTTCAATTTTCATTTCCTACATTCTATTTCTTTTCGCATCATTTCATTTCAAATGCATTCCGTTTAGCTTGATTCCGCTTCACTTTTTCATTTTGTTTCATTTCTTATTTTTTTTTCGTTTCGCTTCATTTCAGTTCATCCACTTTCTTTTATTCTTTTTTGTATATTTTATTTATTTACACCCTTCCACCCAAAACTACGTCTCCACAGGGCAATAAAAGCATTTCTAATTTTAATTTTAAATTAATAGCTGTCTGGTCCAATAAATTGTGTTGCGTGCATGTAAGTATATATTATACATACAAATATACTTGTAGTTACGTAAATATGTAAATATCCTATTTTTGTACACCCCTTCAAACTATTCGCCTTGGGTGCAAGCGTTGTACGTTTGTGAAGAGCAATCAAATATTTAATTTAACTCGACACCTGCTTTGAACTGACCTTGCCGCAGGCGAAATCGCCGAGCAAAAAACGAATTCTTTGCAAAGTAACAGCACTAAACACATGCCCGTACTTTTTCTACACACTCAAACAACTTACATATGTATAAAAATACTTTTCTTCGCCCAAACTTTTAGTTTTGTTATTTTATTTTCCACCCATTTAGATTTTTCGCTACCATTTCCATCGCCACATTTCTTCGCTATACAAATTTATTGCGTTAGCAATAATCAGTCAAAAGTGGTACGACTGCTAATGGCGCTTAGTTTCGCAGGAAATTGGCCAAACAATTCAATTTCATGTTAAATAAAGTGAAAAGGGTCACTACATACTATGTATATATGTCCGTATAGGTAGTATAAAGGATTTTACACACGGTGTGAGAAGCCTCTGGTTGGTAAGCAATTTGAATAAATTAAAGCAGAGTAGGCAACTTCAAAGGCACGCATGCCAAGCTTTCACATTTCGCTTAGACAGGCGCAGTGGGTCATACTGAAGGCTCTGCAATCTGCTTCTATTGGAATGCTAAACCAATGCAATTTCTCATGTTGCTATCGCCGAGGGATTATCTAAAAGGCATGCAAACTATCAAACAACATTCAAAGAATGTCCTTATCCTCCTAAAGCCTTAATAAAATCCCCACATGCGCTGGTTGAGAATTGCAGGCATGTGTTAAGTAGGCGAACGAAATAGGAAGCAAATAGCACAAATCTATTGTTGCATACTTTTGCGCAAACTTATTAAAAATCACCAGTTCCACTCTGTATATTAATTATGGTCGGAGGCGTATGCCTGATCGAAACTGCCTGATCAACTAGAAAAACTACCTATTTAGCAAGTATAACTAGTACGCGTTCATGAAACCTGCGAATATCACTGGTTATTAGACAGGCAAAGTCGAATTTGTAATATTTTCTAAGTGTCTAGCGAATATCTTCATTCCTCCATTATTCCGCGATTCGAGTGGGCTTCGAGGCATGTTTAGGCACAGCGGCATCATGAGGTGGAAATAATAATTTCGCTGTGTTCTCGATAGTGACTTCGTTTGGCTTAAAATTTCAACGGAATATGACTTTTGTCAGCATTGCTGTTTTAGATATTTAAATTTACTATGTTACATACATACGTACATACAAATATGTTCATACGGAATCCTGATAAGGCTGCAAGCAACCAATCCTTTTCATTCTCTAACCACAGCACCGTTCGCAATAATTGCTACTTTAATAAGGATTTGTACATACTATGTAGCTAAATATGTTTGTGTGTGAATTCAGTGCATTTCTGTCCTCAACAGTCGTATGAAACCAGACGATTTCGAATGAAGTGACTCAACTTGCAAAACTGAAATCAAATCAAATTTAAATTTTAACCGCAGCCAACAATGTAAAAGCAAATAACTAATCAAACAACAGTCAAACAAAAACAACCGACACGAATGAGCACCACCGCCAAAGTCCACCACCATTCTAGGGTAGTGAGATGGTTGATGTCGCAAATTTCTCGTTATCTGTAATGTACAAATTATTAATGGCAGTGAAAATTTTGTTAGCCAAATTTAACTATCGAGCGTTTAGAAATGGGGTGAAAGGTAGAAAGAGAGAAGGTATTTGCGAAATTTGGTGAAAGCTGAAAATTCGTGCTAAACAACAAACGGCCTTGGTCAGGTCGGTTTGTTGTAGGCAACTTAAATGGAAATATGTAAAACGCACGTAGGGGCGTAGATGTACTCCAACAAAATAAAGCACGTACATATTTCTTTGAAAAAAAGCACAAATTATTGCTGTATCCAACGAGTATATATTGCAACTGAAGTGCGATATCGAATATTTAAGTTAGATGTGGTGTNCACTCCTTTGGGAGCTCAAGGAAGAGTTCTCTCCCCTCTTCTCTGAAACTTGGCAGTGAACCTCCTTGCTACTGACTATAGAGAGAGCAGGTTGTCACGTCACTGCTTATGCTAATGTTCTGGCAATTGCCATTAAAGGTAAATACACAAACATCCTTGGCCACTCCTCTATACCTCACAGTCTGGATAGTTGTGATAAAGTAATCGACTACTCCGCCCTTCAACCTACCCTCGGCTGGCGCTTCCAGACGAGAATCACGATAGGATGGATCAATGCTAGAAAATGGGGTTGGCTGTGGAGTTTTCTCTGAGGAATTAGGATTGAAATTATCCGTGCGAATTTCGAACCACTGCAGCGACGGACGACTGGGTCCACGAACCCGTAGAGCCGTGCAGCGAACAGGAGGCGAAGCGCCAGATTCTGGAACGGAAACGAGGCCTTTGTATTCGGAAATCGTGGAAGGTGCTCTAACTGATCGTAAACTTGTACTTCTGGCGTGGCATGTGAAAACGGCACTTAGTTAAAAAAACATCAAAAAAAATATACTTATAAATGTTTTCTCTTCTACTTATACTAGTATAAAGTTGTTTTCAAACAGTTTAAACACTCGATGAATTTAATACTACATACCCAAGTATTTAGTACTCGACACTTGAGCTTTCAGTGACCAATTGCATCCTGCTGTCAGATAGAGAAATTGTAGTAAAGTTCCCCTTTGCATTTTTAATTTTTTTTTTTTTCTATTTTCCTTTTCATTTATGCGCTCTTTATGATGACACTTCCATTAAAAAGGGGAAGTCGAGTTTATTGTTTGCTTCAGTCAATGTCTCTATTAAAATTTATATGACTCGACCACAACCAGCAATAAGCTCGTAAGGGGTGCAAAAACCACAGCATTGAATAGAGTATTCACGCAGAAATATAGGACAAGCCATAACGTTTGACAAAGCGCCACAAACAAAAATAAATGAACATTTGCTAGCGACCATATTGACACTTCCCTACACTACTCTTTCTCAATACCAAACATAGCTGACAATCCCCTGTCACTACTTTTCCTATCTATGCAGCTGACTCTTCCTGCAATTAACTTTCACTTCAACCACTTTTTTTTGCAAATTTTGTGTTTCTATATATGTTTATACGTATTGAACTATAGAAACTTTGCTTGGACAGTTGCGATACATACTCGCATAAAATGGAAGAAAGTTATGAATAAATATGCAGAGCGAGTTTGACTGGACTATTGCCAACTGCAATGTTCCCGTTAGATGATAGGTAGATACATATGTATGTATTTATGAGTTGCAAGGTACGGAGCACTCTGTGTGATAACAGGTAACACGATCAACGGAAATAAGGCCAATTGACACTATTTCGCTTACTGGTGCGAAATAAAGTC
>NW_016161790.1:44187-48449 GCF_001687245.7 Rhagoletis zephyria | reverse complement strand
GAAAGTTTCTTCCATAGAAAAAATATGGCCGACATGATATGGCACTTGGGCAAATCGATTCGATACAATTACTTTTCTTTCGATACCAAGTAGGTATCGAAACAACGATTCGAGTAGAAAAAGTAGTTGGTATCGAAACAAAAGTATCGAGTACATACTCGTATTTACTTGTATCAGAATATCCCTAGACATGAAGGGTTTGAAGCCAACGAAAGCTGACTGCCTCGAAAAGCGTGGAGGCCAAATGCATTTTCATGGTCCCTAGCCTTGTGTGAGCTGGTGGAGGGAACGCCAGAGTATATTCTATGTGACTGCCCAAGTATCATAAATCATGGTGTAATGAACTGAAGGTGGCGCATTCCCGATACCGCTACTTTGGTTTTGCCGACTTTGACGTTTATGGCAATACGTAAACAAACTTTTTGTTTAGAAACAAGTGCAAACGTATTGTGTACTTTCAAGTGATAAATCGAGGTAATTCGTGCGTTCTATAGTAAAAAACGTTTTATTTGTAATAAAAACTTTATAAAAATGTCGTGTCGTGTCTTGAATTGCAGCAGCCGTAGGGGTAAAGCCCCCAAATTCAGTTTTTTGTTTGTTTCCCCGCGACGACGCCTTGGCCAGAAAGTGGGTAGAGTTCTGCCGGCAGGGGAAGCCATACAACTTAGACACCAGCAAGAGTAGTTGTATTTTTTTTGTTAACGTTGTGCTTAATTTGCTATATTCAAAGATGGCTTGAGAAATTGGTGAATCGTGAAGAAAACACGTTTTCTCACTGCAAATTCACAACTGTCAACTCATTGTTCTTCGCCATATTCTTTGTTTACCCGTTGCCACAAATGTCATTCTGCGGGAATGCGCAATCTTGTATTCTATCGTTCTTGATCATAAATAGCAGACTGATACACAAAACATGTCTTCTTCAACAACACGCGCTGCGGCCTAAGAAGATCTATTGTGCTTAACCCTAATTGTAATCTTCTTCTTCTTCTTTTTTGGCGCTGTAACCGCCTAAGCGATTTTGGCCGAGTTCAGCAAAGCACTGACGCCAATTGGAAACGCCAAGTGAAGCCAAGTCCTTCTCCACCTGATCTTTCCATCGCAGTGGGGGCCTCCCTCTTCCTCTGCTACCACCAGCGGGTTCCGAGTTGAATACTTTCAGAGCTGGAGCGTTGGTGTCCATTCGAACGACCACCTTATTCTCTTTAATACCATATTCTGACCGACAACGAAAACACCTTGAAAACGAGTTTTGGGATTGTGGGCCGAAGGCTGTTCACACCGACTGTTGGTGTTTTCGTTGACATTTCTTTCATCCTTTGTTTACAGTTTTGCTACACAAAAACAAAACCAAAATACTTTTCCTTCAATTTCTTTTCATTAACAACCTTTTACTTCCATGCTTACTTTATTTTGGCCAGCCAACTAACCATAAATTCGAAATGACGTATTAAAAATGATAAAATATGACTTCCACTTCGATAAATAATCGAAAAAAAACTAGTGCAGACACCGATTGGAATGAGTGGAACGTGAGTTTTCAAGTGGTTTTCAGCGAAAATGTTTTTGATGTCGGTCAGAACATGGTATTAAAGAGAAAAAGGTTGGAGTGATTACAATTAGGGTTAAGCACAATAGATCTTCTTAGGTCGCAGCGCGTGCATCCCCGACGTAATAATAATAATAATAATATGTATGTGTAAAGAGACAAACATTTGTGTAAGTCGTACAATAAAATTAATTGTTATACGTAGTTTATATATTTTTATTGTGCTAGCTGCGTTTTAGTTTCTCTAAATGTTATGTTTTCTATATTTTTCATAAACTTGACATTAAAAAAAATATTAAAAACTTAAATAAAATTTTGGTAGGTTTTCGTTGATTTTGGTAGGAAGTTTTGGTAGGAAAAAAAATTTGTCCGTGGCACCGCTGCAAGGTTCGATAAACTGACAGTTGTCTCTCTCGCACCGCTCCCTTAGCATCGGCACCGTGTTGCTTCTTTGCAAATTTACTTGGAAAAAGTGTAGCTTTGGTGTGAAAAAGAAGTATAAGCTTTTGTGCAATATTTTTATTTGTATATTCATATGAAGCACATTTAACTGATGAAAACATAAATTGTTTTTAAATTGGATGTTTACATAAATCTCATAGTCGTTTTGTTTTAATTCTGAGTCCTTTTGCAGTTTTTATACACCTAAATAGGACAGAAATTCCGTAATTCACGTAGATATATAAATATTTCGTTCAATATTTCGCTTAAAATTCCAGATTTCTTGCAAATGGATTGAATTATTGCCTTTTCTCTCCTTCGTAAATGCAACCTTTTGTAAGGGAGTGTCAAACCGCAGCTGTCAATAATTATCTAACCTTGTATTATTGAATCATGAAGTTTATCAACAATACCACGCATTTCTAGACCGTTTGCCTTTCACGCGTTTGTGTTTAGAGAGCATCAACAAACCACATACATACATATCACGATGCAGCGAAAAAAGGTGGCGCCTTCCGCGGACCGCTAGTCCGCTCTTTCTCGATTTGACAGCATCCACCCTTTCATTGACGTCACATTATTATTTTTTCGCACTAATGATGAATATTAAATTTTCATAATGTGCCAATTTGCCAAAAAGTTGTACATAAAAGTAGATATACGTACCTAAACAGTAAACATGTATTTTTATGTGCATACATTTTTGGTAGTTGGCGGACTACATCTTCCTTTTGTACCATAACAATTTTTCTATTTACATGCACGAATGCATGTTCAAATTTAAGAAGCTGAAGAGTAGGTACAATTCAACCTAGTTTTACATCACCACTTGTTCGCTTCTTCAAAATTATTCTTTACACTCTCATTCTCAAAATAATGTGACGTCGCAACCCGTTGCTCTCAGCTCGATTGGCGCAATCTTGTATTCTATCATTCTTGCATACATATTTCTCTCTATTCTCTTCTCTTTTTATACTCAGCTAGCACAGCGCAAAATAAAAATTATAGTTTAAAAAACTAAAACCTCCCTATTACAATTGCCATCCGTACTGTCATCAGGTATGTAACTTGAGAATAGAAATCGTTGCATCTTTTATGCGCATCAATATTACATACCGCCCTATTCCCACAACACTGACAAAATTCATCATATGACTATTGTCACAATTACTGCGCCTAAAACACAATATAAACATTGGTTCGCCGTTGTCACTTACTCAGTAGGTCATAACAATAAAACTGACAATTGTCATACGACAGCTTAAAATAAATTTGCGGCATAGTATAAGGCGCGGTAGTAAAGGCAATAGTCAGCCGCCGAGTTTTGTCAGTGGTGTGGGAATAGGGCGGATAGTTACATCCCGAGCTAATAAGAGGAAGGTAAAAAAGAACCCTTGCCAGCTTAAGGCATGCGCAAAGCGAGATTTACGTACAAGCAGCGCTGCGTCCAAAGCGAAATTTATGTATGTACAAGCAGCGCTGCGTTCAAACAAACAAACACTGTACATCGTGTATTTCGTTTGGCAACTGTTCTTTTTTTTATACCCGAGCGCACTTGTGCACAAGGGTATATTAATTTTGTTCACATAACGGTTGTTTGTAACAGCCAAAACGAATCGAGATAGATATAGACAAATGTATACATAAATGATCAGGATGAAAAAAGAAATCGATTAAGCCATGTCTGTCTGTCCGTCCGTCTGTCCGTCTGTCCGTCCGTCCGTGTACACGATAACTCGAGCAAAAATTGAGATATCTCAACGAAATTTGGTATGTAGGTTTCCCTTAATCCAAGGTAGGTTGGTATTGAAAATGGGCGAAATCGGACTTTAACCACGCCCACTTCCCATATAACGGTAATTTCCAGAAATACGAAAACTGCGATATTTTAGTAACTACTGAAGATAATTCACTCAAAATTGATATTTACAATAATTTTTAGACGAAAAATAAGAATATTATAAATTTTTGGAAAATGGGCGTAGCCACGCCCACTTATGGTTACATGTGTATATCTTGGTAACCGCTGCACCAATTTCTTCCAAACTTGGCACAATTGTTGGCCTTAATACAGCATACTAACTGGCCGAAAATTTTAAAAATCGGACAGTAACCACGCCCACTTCCCATATGACGGTAATTTTCGGATATACGAAAACTACGATATTTTAGTAACTACTGAAGATTATTCACTGAAAACTGGTATTTACAACAATTTTTAGACGAAAAATAAGAATATTATACATTTTTGGAAAATGGGCGTAGCCACGCC
>NW_016161790.1:40184-44069 GCF_001687245.7 Rhagoletis zephyria | reverse complement strand
GGCACCGCCCACTTATGATCACATATAAGTATATCGGTAACCGTTCTACCAATTTGTACCAAACTCGGTATTATTGTGCTTGCCACATAAAATCAAAACGTTGAAAATGATTGAAATCGGACTAAAATTACGGCCGCTTTTCATATAACGGTAAATTTCAGAAATGCTTGAAACTGCAAAATTGATACACCCCGGCTTACTATCTAGCGGTAGGTTTCGGAACGGTTAAAAAACATATATTTAATACTTGCGCCGGGTATTTAATGTTCGGCTCCGCCCGAACTAATATGGTAGACAGACGGAGAAAATTAACTTGAATTAATAAGCAAAAATGCAAATTAAAATCTTACCCTTACAGACCGCTGTAATGCGAATAAACTAGCCGCAAGGTCATGGGTTCGAGTCCCACGGCCAGTATACTTTTCCTATTTCCTTTTCATTATTTTTTTTTTAAGTTCTATATTTTTTTTACGTTACTTTCAGTTAGTTGTTGTTGAATTTTTAACAAAATTCATCTCTAAAAATTAAAATTGACTAATAGTAAAATAAGAAATGTGATATAAAATAAAGCAAATGAAAATAAAATAAAGTAAATTTAAATATATAAATAAAATAAAATAAAAAAATATAAAATAAATAATAAAAACAAACAATTTTTTGCAATCGCTCCAAAAGAGTATCGAACCTGGCAGCTACAGGCTTGTAGCTCGCAACTCTCACCACTCGGCTACCGCGTACGCGAAACTCGACTGCTTCGTTTGCTTACTTGTACAAAAGACAACAACTGGCCGTTTTTACCAGTGTTGTCATCGAAAATTCCCCGGATCCCAGTTAATTCCCAAAAATTTCGTGCATTTGTTCGGCTGCTTATGCTCATTTTAAAGAGGAAAATGCATGAGTTAAAGCAAATTAAGGCTGGTTATGCAAATAATCGAGCCCGTTTGTCTACCGTATTAGACTTTCTTACTTGTTTACTTCAAAATGGTGCTTGCTGCGATATCGGCATATGCTCACCACAGTATGCTCACTGTAAGCTTCTTGGTGTGGCATTCATACATACATTGATCTTCTTCTTTTCCTTTATTTCATAAAGATGAAATTCGTGCAAAAAAAGTTGCCGCTACGCAGCAGAAACCTTATTTTAAATCGCTGTAGAAGCACGATCCAGAAAATAAAGGTCGCGCCATTCGCGGACCGCTAACCCTCTCTTTGTCGATTTGACAGCATCCACCCAATCGCTGACGTCATAAAATACTTTTGTGTACATTCACTGTTGCCAACTTGATGCTTTTCGCGCCAAATTTAGTGGGTATTCAAAACGCGAAAATTCTTGAGTTTGGTGCTTGGTGCATTTTGGTGCTTTTGTTTTTAGTTTGAAGACACCAAATTAGAAAATGTTAAAAAAATGGAAGCAAAATTTATAGCAAACGCAAGTGTGGTAAGGGACTTTACAAAAGTTTTAACAAAATCATGGCACAGTGACATAAGCGACAACAAAATATGTGGCAGCACCTTCAATCATGCCAGAAGAAATCGGCCGTCGTGCAAGAAACATTGATTTTTATTAATTTGAATCGGAATCCTTACAATAAAATTATGTATGTATATAAAGTCCATAAAATATACCAATAAAAATTTGGTGGTTTTTCAAATTCAAAACTTGGCAATACTGCCTTTTGTTCGATGCTTCCTCTTTTGTATTTTTTGACGTCACGGCCAGTTGCTCTCAGCTCGATTGGCGCAATCTTGTATTCTATCATTCTTGCTGTAGAAGCATACAGAATAAATAACCAAGAATACAAGATTGCACCAATCGAGCTGAGAGCAACTGGCCGTGACGTCAAAAATACCAGAATGAGAGAGCAGACGAACTCGACAAGAAAAAGAGGACGCATCGAACAAAAGGCAGTATTGCCAAGTTTTCAATTTGGAAAAGCACCAAATTTTTTTTGGAGTATTTTGTGGACTTTATATGCATACATAGTTTTATTGTAAGGATGCCGATTCAAATTAATAAAAATCAATATTACGACGGTCGATTTCTTCTGGAGTGATTGAAGATGCTGCCATATATTTTGTTGTCGCTTATGATTGTCACTGTGCCCTGATTTCTTTTTTTAAGTTTTTGTAAAGTTGCTTACCACATTTACGATTGCTGTTTTCTAATTTGGTGTCTTCAAACTAAAAACAAAAGCACCAAGCACCAAACTCAAAAATTTTTGCGTTTTGAATACCCACTAAATTTGGTGCGAAAAGCATCAAGTTGACAACAGTGAATGCCAGCAAAAGTATTTTATGACGTCAGTGATTAGGTGGATGCTGTCAAATCGACGAAGAGAGGGTTAGCGGTACGCAAATGGCGCGACCTTTATTTTCTGGATCGTGATAAATAACAGCAACGAAATATCTATGTATATCGCTTCACGCAAATTCTGCCCAAAACAAAACTCAACTTCAACAAATCAACATTCAATCAATTGCGTTAGACTTGAATACATGCATACGTATGTACATATCTATGTTCAAATTAGAATTGATATGTAAATTACTTTAGCCCTGTTTTTTATGGGAATCCTGCCTCTTGTCTATCCGAATTCCATTTTTCCAACGCTGTAGTGGCATGCACAAACCACAGCAAATCAATGATGTAGATATGTATGTATATGTTGGGCTTCATGGGAATTCAGCACATTGCTTTCGCGAAGTTGATAATTAGCAAGTACGTTAAAGCCTGAGTTTTTTGGCTTATACAAAGTGGAANGGTAAATTACTTTAGCCGTTTTTTATGGGAATCCTGCCTCTTGTCTATCCGAATTCCATTTTTCCAACGCTGTAGTGGCATGCACAAACCACAGCAAATCAATGATGTAGATATGTATGTATATGTTGGGCTTCATGGGAATTCAGCACATTGCTTTCGCGAAGTTGATAATTAGCAAGTACGTTAAAGCCTGAGTTTTTTGGCTTATACAAAGTGGAATTTCGTTACTAAATATAAAAAAAATNGCTGAGTTTTTTGGCTTATACAAAGTCACGATCCAGAAAATAAAGGTCGCGCCATTCGCGGACCGCTAACTCTTTCTTCGTCGATTTGACAACATCCACCCAATCGCTGACGTCATAAAATACTTTTGTTGACATTCACTGTTGTCAACTTGATGCTTTTCGCACCAAATTTCGTGGGTATTCAAAACGCAAAAATGTTTGAGTTTGGTGCTTGGTGCGTGTTTGGTGCTTTTGTTTTTAGTTTGTAGACACCAAACTAGAAAATCTTAAAAAAATGGAAGCAAAATTTATAGCGATCGTAAGTTTGGTAAGCAACTTTACAAAAATGAAAAAAAAAAAATCATTTTACAGTGACAATCATAAGCGACAACAAAATATATGGCAGCATCTTCAATCATCCCAGAAGAAATTGACCGTCGTGCAAGAAACATTGATTTTTATTAATTTGAATCGGCATCCTTACAATAAAATTATGTATGCATATAAAGTCCTATTTTATGGATAATAAAATAAAATAAATAAAAATTTGTTGCTTTTTCAAATTCAAAACTTGGCAATACTGCCTTTTGTTCGATGCTTCTTCTTTTTCTTGTAGAGTTCGTCTTGCTCTCTCATTCTGGTATTTGTTGACGTCACTGCCAGTTGCTCTCATCTCGATTGGTGCAATCTTGTATTCTTGGTTATTTATTCTGTATGCTACTACAGCGATTTAAAATAAGGTTTCTGCTAGGATTGCTCGATATTTAAGAAAGTATCGATATCATGAATCGATTTAATTCATTGCATGTAAAATCGATATGGCGATATATCGGGCTGAACAATATCGATATCGGAAAAATCGATATTGAAAATCCTACTCCCAATTGAATAGAATATTAG
>NW_016161790.1:29312-33756 GCF_001687245.7 Rhagoletis zephyria | reverse complement strand
GAAACTGGTTACCTCTCTTTATATGCGTAAATTTAAACGAAAATTTTTTAGAGGAAATTTTAAACATTTTATGTGTAAACTGTGAAAATGTGAACAATAAATGTTTAAAACTCAAAAAACAAATTTGAAATTTGTTCTACGCCACACATATGATAAGTAAAAGTAAGCAAGCAGTGTTTAAATTTGCATTCATTAAGAGAGGAAACTGGTTACCTATCTTAATATGCGCAAATTTAAACAAAAATTTTTTAGAGTGTATATAAAAAGTACGGAACAAACACTGAAGCAGCACTGACAGTAAAAAACGGCACTGTGCCGGACGGTCTGAGCAACTCTATTTGGGACTGGGGCAACGATATTATATTTTTCACTGCCACTGATAGTTAGGTATGGCACTTATATGTATAGATAGACTTTTATTGTAAAAATCGCCTATATAATTGATTTGAGGTCGATAAGTAAATGCAGATCTAATTCCGATTGCAGGCATCGTTCCTATTCGCGCCGTCGCTACTATTCTCCGATTACGGGCCATTGCCCTTGCGGCTCTCGTTTGTCTTGGGAAATTTCTTTTAGCTTTAGGCATTTTTAAACACTTCGCACTATTCTGTTATTTTAAGGATTTTTTTTATATTTAGTAACGAAATTCCACTTTGTATAAGCCAAAAAACTCAGGCTTTAACGTACTTGCTAATTATCAACTTCGCGAAAGCAATGTGCTGAATTCCCATGAAGCCCAACATATACATACATATCTACATCATTGATTTGCTGTGGTTTGTGCATGCCACTACAGCGTTGGAAAAATGGAATTCGGATAGACAAGAGGCAGGATTCCCATAAAAAACAGGGCTAAAGTAATTTACATATCAATTCTAATTTGAACATAGATATGTACATACGTATGCATGTATTCAAGTCTAACGCAATTGATTGAATGTTGATTTGTTGAAGTTGAGTTTTGTTTTGTGCAGAATTTGCATGAAGCGATATACATAGATATTTCGTTGCTGTTATTTATCACGATCCAGAAAATAAAGGTCGCGCCATTCGCGGACCGCTAACTCTTTCTTCGTCGATTTGACAACATCCACCCAATCGCTGACGTCATAAAATACTTTTGTTGACATTCACTGTTGTCAACTTGATGCTTTTCGCACCAAATTTCGTGGGTATTCAAAACGCAAAAATGTTTGAGTTTGGTGCTTGGTGCGTGTTTGGTGCTTTTGTTTTTAGTTTGTAGACACCAAACTAGAAAATCTTAAAAAAATGGAAGCAAAATTTATAGCGATCGTAAGTTTGGTAAGCAACTTTACAAAAATGAAAAAAAAAAAATCATTTTACAGTGACAATCATAAGCGACAACAAAATATATGGCAGCATCTTCAATCATCCCAGAAGAAATTGACCGTCGTGCAAGAAACATTGATTTTTATTAATTTGAATCGGCATCCTTACAATAAAATTATGTATGCATATAAAGTCCTATTTTATGGATAATAAAATAAAATAAATAAAAATTTGTTGCTTTTTCAAATTCAAAACTTGGCAATACTGCCTTTTGTTCGATGCTTCTTCTTTTTCTTGTAGAGTTCGTCTTGCTCTCTCATTCTGGTATTTGTTGACGTCACTGCCAGTTGCTCTCATCTCGATTGGTGCAATCTTGTATTCTTGGTTATTTATTCTGTATGCTACTACAGCGATTTAAAATAAGGTTTCTGCTAGGATTGCTCGATATTTAAGAAAGTATCGATATCATGAATCGATTTAATTCATTGCATGTAAAATCGATATGGCGATATATCGGGCTGAACAATATCGATATCGGAAAAATCGATATTGAAAATCCTACTCCCAATTGAATAGAATATTAGACCCGCCTGTCAACTCACCTAATTGTGTATATTTACTGAGGATTAAAACGGCATGCCGGTCGACTCAAGCGGTTTGTCAAACTTAAGAGCTAAATAAATCAAGCAAGCTGCCGATTAAACCTACTTTAGTACTTTCCTATACAATTTTTTGTAGATTAAAAATAAATTTCAACTTAAATATCGATATTGCGGGTAAAGTATCGATGTCTTCGATATATCGACCTTGCAATATCGATCCAAAAAATCGATTATCGTGCCATGAAATATCGATATTCAGAATAATCGGTACGATATCAATTCCTAGTTTCTGCTGCGTAACGGCAACTTTTTTGTACGAACTTCATCTTTATGAAATAAAGGAAAAGAAGAAGATCAATGTATGTATGAAAGCCACACCAAGAAGCTTATACTAGGTTCACATATAAGTAGATTATCCTCATTTTCGAGCTTAACACCCTAATTCGTAATTATAACAAGAGATTATCCATATAAAATTCGTCCCTTGTTAATCTGTAATTATAAAATTATCTCAGATTTAACCGATAACTTTTCGGTGTCCGTGCAAGTTTTATCGATTGTTTTTGCGAAAGAGAGAAGAAATGCCAAATGTAAAAGTAAACAAAAATGTACGCTAGCAAGTAAAAGAGGTTTGTAAAGGTATTTTTAATAAAATGTTAAGTTAAAATATATTTATATTGCTTATTATAGCAGAAAAACGTGATCACGGTGGCACAGAGAAGAAACATAACTTTTCCTTGAGATGTGAGAATAACAAGCACAACAAATTTGACGGCTAATAATCTGAGATTTGCCTGTGTAAACGGGGTGATTAAAAAACGAGCTTTGATTGAGATAATATTGATATGTGAACATAGTTTTACGGTGAGCATACTGTGGTGCGCATATGTCGATATCGCAGCAAGCAGCATTTTGAAGTAAAAAAAAAAAAACAAACAGTTACTGTGGTAGAAATATGTAATTTTAAAACGTGAATCATAGAAATCGACCCAGTATATCGGCTGTTTTGCTCTCACGTTTTTTGGGCTTTAATTTTATATATAGTATATTGTGGCGAATACTGCGGCAGCATTTAGCGAACAACCAGAAATAGGCAGAATGTTCGAATGTTCGGAATGACGTAGAATATTCCACAAAGAGAAACGTCAAGTTGGATGAACACTGCGAACAGCGAGAGAAAGAGAATGAGCGATAAACTTCAGAACGTTCNTCTTGAAATGTGTTCAAAAGAATAGGTCTTATTAATTAACTATTTAGAATTTTTGTGTTTGTATTGCAGGTGCCGAAAAAGTGATAATATCTTGTCGCAGCGCATGTTTTCCTGCAGAAAGTGGTCGATGCTTGCTTACCTCCGATTTTAATTTGTAATTTGTGGTATTTCAACGTTTTCAACTTAACATGTCGTGTTTAAAAGTGGTCCGTAAAGTGCTTCATGCATATTACGCTGGTGTCTAAATTGTATGGCTTCTCCTGCCGGCAGAACTCTACCCACTTTCTGGCCAAGGCGTTGTCGCGGGGAAACAAAAAAAAACTGCATTTGGGGGCTTTACCCCTACGGCTGTTGCAATTCAGCACACGACACGACATTTTTATAAAGTTTTTATTACAAATAAAACGTTTTTTACTTCAGAACGCACGAATTACTTCGATTTTTCGCTTGAAAGTACACAACACAAGCTGAAGGCGTCGACGTGGACAAATACGACTTCCAGGGTAAACCCGACGATGCATCCGCAAAGGACGAACAGAAGGATGAAGCTGCTTGTTCGTCGAAGGATGTGCAGCAGACATCCGGGAAGGTTGAAGAACAGCAAAAGGCTCTTAGTTCATCAACAGCTATAGACATGAACACGTTATTGGCTGCCATGTCACAGATGTCATCAGAGCTGTCGTTACAGATGTCATCACAGATGCAAGCACAGGATGCACGCATGTCACAGCTGTCATCCCAGATGCAAGCGCTGGAAACGCGTATATCTTCAGAGGTATCAGCGCAGGTGTCATCCCGGTTAGAAACTCAGCTACTGGCACAAGAGACACGTATATCATCCCAGCTGGAAGCACATGATGCAAAAACTACACAAATACAGGACAAAATCGAAGAGAGAATGGAGAAAGTCGAGGCAAAGGTAGAGGAGTTGAAAGGCCGTCTTCGTGATTTACAGTTGAATCGTCCGGCTACTTCGACGAGCGCACCCAAGGTAAAGACTCCATCCTTTGACGGCACTATTCCTTTCCAGGTCTTTAAGCTCCAGTTCGAAAAGACGGCTACAGCAAATCGTTGGAGCATGGAGGATAAATCCGCTGCGTTATTCGTCGCATTGAAAGGACCTGCAGCGGAAATCTTGCAGACTATTCCCGACTGTGAAAGGAACAATTACGATGCGTTAATGGGTGCAGTGGAAAGACGTTATGGTAGCGAGCACAGGAGACAGATTTACCAGATGGAGCTGGAGAATCGCTGCCAGAAATCCAACGAGACTTTACAGGAATTCGCCTCTGAGATTGAAAGGCTGGCTCATTTGGCAATTGGAGACGCATCTGGTGAGCAC
>NW_016161790.1:9284-28974 GCF_001687245.7 Rhagoletis zephyria | reverse complement strand
ATCGATGACACTCTGGACTCGTTGACTGGAACAAGGTGGTTCTCAACACTTGACCTTAAGAGCGGTTATTGGAAAGTGGAGGTAAGTGACGAGGATAAGGAGAAGACAGCTTTCAGCGTTGGAGACGGTCTGTGGCAATTCACGGTGATGCCCTTTGGATTATGCAACGCTCCTGCCACTTTTGAACGACTTATGGACCATGTGCTCAAAGGACTGCATTGGAAAACATGTTTGGTGTATCTAGACGACATTATCGTATTGGGTAAAAGCTTTGAGGAACACCTGAACAACTTGGAAGAAGTTTTCCAGAGGATAGTAGGCGCTGGTCTGAAGCTAAATCCTAAAAAGTGCTCACTGTTCAAAAAGGAGGTGACCTACTTAGGGCACAAGGTGACAACGGAAGGCGTCTGTACTGCGAAGGAAAAGATAGAGGCAGTAAAGGATTGGCCAAGACCTAGGAACCTGCACGAACTACGAAGTTTTCTTGGGCTATGCACCTACTACCGCCGATTTGTTCCGAATTTCGCCAGCGTTGCTAATAGCCTCCACGAGCTCACTAGGAAAAATAGAGCCTTCGAGTGGAACAAGAAGCAGGAGGAGGCTTTCCAAACTCTGAAGGAACGGCTATGTATTGCACCTATACTAGCGTATTCCGTTCCAGGTGCAACGTTGTTTTGGATACGGATGCTAGTGGTTATGCCATAGGAGGCGTACTGTCGCAGGTAATTGATGGGCAGGAGAAGGTAGTTGCCTACTATAGCCGGTCGATTGGAAAACCAGAGAGGAACTACTGCGTAACTCGGAGAGAACTACTAGCGTTGGTGGACTGCGTCAAACATTTCCACAAGTACCTCTATGGGCAACGTTTCCGAGTTCGAACGGACCATGCAGCGCTGAAGTGGCTACTACAGTTTAAGAATCCAGAAGGACAGCTAGCTCGGTGGATTGAGAGACTGCAAAGTTATGACTTCGCTATTGAGCACCGCAAGGGAAGTGTCCACGGTAATGCTGATGCCATGTCCCGCCGACCATGTAGCCTGGAATGTAAACACTGCTCAAAAGCTGAGGGAAAAGAGGACATTATAGACGTCCGTCTAACGACAATAACACCAGCGGAAGAGTGGAAGGAAGAACAGCTACGAAAGTATCAGCAGGAAGTACCTGATCTGGAGCTTTTGATGCATGGACTGGAGGTGGACAGAAGACCAACCAAGGAGCAAATGGCAGCGGAAAGCCCCATTGCAAAGGCGTACTGGGCCCAATGGAACAGCTTAAGATTAATATCTGTCTGTTTGCATAGGGTATGGGAAAGCGGAGATGGCCAGTGCTCCCGCAACCTGATAGTAGTTCCAAGGGTAAGAATTCCGGATGTACTCAAGGAATTCCACAATGGTCCTAGTGGAGGGCACCTGGGAATCACGAAGACCCTGGAGAAGGTTAAGCAGAGGTTCTATTGGGTTGGTTGTCGGCAATCGGTCGCAGAGTGGATTGCTAACTGCGCGGAGTGTATTGCAGCTAAGGGGCCGAAATCCAGAAGTCATGGCCAGATGAAGCAATATAACTCAGGTGCACCTTTCGAGCGGATTGCCATGTATGTAGCCGGTCCATTTCCTATCAGCGCACAGGCAAACAAATACGTCCTTGTGGTTATGGACTACTTTAGCAAATGGCCGGAGGTATACCCGATTCCAAACCAGGAAGCTAAAACAGTAGCGGGGGTATTCGCCTACAATTGGGTTGCGAGATACGGTGTACCTATAGAGCTGCACTCTGACAAGGGAAGAAATTTTGAATCGGCGGTGTTCCAAGAGACATGCCAGATACTGGGTATCCGGAAAACTCGAACGGCGGCTCTTCATCCCCAATCAGATGGCATGGTGGAACGGTTCAACCGAACCCTGGAAGAGCATTTGCGGAAGGTCGTGGACAAGAATCAAAAAGATTGGGATGTCCGGATACCCTTGTTCCTGATGGGATACCGGTCAGCAGTGCATGAAACAACGGGTAAAACTCCTGCAAGGGTAATATTCGGCAGTGAGCTCCGTTTGCCTAGTGATCTGAAGTTTGGGGTGATTGGTGATGTTAGAAGAATTGGAAAAGAGACGTCAAACATCTTGGAAGAGGAGCTGAGAAAGATACATGCTCTTGTGAGACAGCGCACACAAATTATGAGTGACAAGATGAAAGCCAGGTATGATAAGGCGATGAATTCCGAGGGTTTCCAGGAAAGAGATTTGGTGTTGCTGTACAATCCACAACGAAAGAGAGGTTTGTCCCCAAAACTACAATGCAACTGGAAAGGTCCGTATAAGGTCGTAAAACGTGTATCGGATCCAGACCGTTGGGAGACCAAGAAACAAGATGAAGGTGGTCCACTTGGAAAGGCTTGCACCGTTTGGAACCGCAAGTGTGTCTGATCGGGACGATCAGACTTAGGTGGAGGGCAGTGTGGCGAATACTGCGGCAACATTTAGCGAACAACGAGAAATAGGCAGAATGTTCGAGGAATGACGTAGAATGTTCCACAAAGAGAAACGTCAAGTTGGATGAACCCTGCGAACAGCGAGAGAAAGAGAATGAGCGATGAACTTCAGAACGTTCGAGAGTTGCCATGCGTACGAGCGCAGGTATATAAGAGCCACGACACAGTTACAAGTCAGCAAGCTACAAGTGAGTTGCGAATAAGCAAGCTATAAGTTTAATTGTGTTAACAAGTTTAGTAAAGCGTTGTTATTGCTTTAACAAGTATTGTAAAGTGTTTTACTGTATTAGCAAGTATTGTAAATTGTTTGTTGTACAATAAAGTTAATTGTACTACAATTTGGTCATCGTTAGCATTTATTTAACAATACAGCGATATGAGCCGCAAGATATTTGGGAAATCCCTCAAGGTTTCAAGGATAATCGTAACAATATATAGATTAGATTCATATAAGTTTCTGCATAATGGGCGTGGCGCCGCCCACTTATGACCACAAATCTGTATCTCGGTAACCGATTTATCAATCTCGGTGCAGAAAAGCGATTCATTGAAAACTATTGAATTCAGTCTAAAATTATACCCGCTTCCCATATAACGGTAAATTTTAAATATACGAATCCTCCGATATTTAAATAACTGAGGATGCTAATTTACTCCAACTTACAACAATCTCTTAACAATAAACAAGACTGCTATAAACTTTTAGGAATTGGGCGCGGCGCCGCCCACTTTATGACTAAAAGGTATGTCCCGGTAATCGCTTTACCGATGTCTATCAAACTTAGTTCGTTAAGTCTAACTCAGCATGTTATGGAAAGCGTTTGAAATATGGAAAAAATACCCCTGCTCATCATGCAAAGGTAGTTTAGAAAAAGTTGAAACGACGTTGGTTTTTTGCAATGCGGGAAATGTTTTTTACATACTTTATTTTTCGCTAATTCTTTATTACCAACAAACGTCCAAAAAATTCTCTAAATTTTTATAAAAATATTTCATTTTGTAATTACCCTCTTTAGACAAAATTTGGACAAACCCGTTTAATTTTAGTACAAAAAAGTGCATGTTTGAAGACGCTATAACTTACTGTTGATTTTTGGCAGTTTTTTTTCTTGTATGGAGAAAATAAGCAACACCTTTAACAAAAGAAAATTTGTCAAAATTAAACGATCAGTAAGTGAGTATTTTTTCGTATTAAGGATATACATATGTACATATGCGTATGCAAAAGGCATGGAAATGATCTTGTTTCACTTCGATGCCAATTTTCTGCCTATAAGTGTAGAATTTCAAACGTTTCGTTATCATTGGGTGGTACCCCATGATAAAAAGTGAGTTCTCATAGAATTACAAGCCAACAGCTTATATGGTTTCTTTTTGGTTCTTTGTTGTCCACAATACATCAGCGCATATGGTCTTGGTTGTATAAGGTTTTGAGTTTTATGTTGGGGGAAAGAAATTAAAAATCATATTTTAATTATTATTTATAATTTTTATTAGTATAACTTGAAAAATAAAAATCATTGTATATTACGGTAGGACGTACAAAGAAAGATATGTGAGTATCCAGGGTGTCCAGATTTGGCGATTTCGCGCCATTTTGGCGATTTTTTTTGGATATTTGCGCGTAAAAATTTAGGAAATCGCCATTGGCGATTTTTGGCGATTTTTTCCCTTCAAATAAATTTTTTCCAATTATAAAAATGTACAAAACTTAGTTTTCCACGATAATTTTACAGAAGGGGCCATGATAAAAACATTACAAGGTAAATTCATTCTCTCAATTCGTCGGTCATGATTTTTTTCTGACGTTTGCCAACATTTTAAAATCATATAAAATTGAAAATATAAAATTAAATTGTTCACAATTGTTGTTGTTTGAGATTGAAAATGAGAATGTGTGTGTGAGTTTGAGTTTTGATTTTAAAATTATATTGCTGGCAAACGTCAGACTGCCTCTCAATAGTTTTACCTTGTTATGTTTTTATCATGGAAGGGGCTAATGAACTGCGTGATAAACTTGACTTAAGAAGCATATTAAAAGACTGTCAAAAGTGTTTAATCACCATAATCGAAGAACTTTTGAAACGATTACCTAGTCAATTAAATAATTTAAAAAAAAACTTTGGTTTTGTCACCAGAAAAGTGTGTGAATCACAAGAGGGCGAGTTTCAGGGACCTGCCAATTCACTATTTGACTTTGAAGGAAATAAAAGCAGCGGAAACTGAATATTTAAATCTTTTAACTTTCCCATGGAATAACTTCTCAGAACTATCCTTGCCGCACGCACATGCTTTGTTGAGCGCGGATTTTCCGTAATGAATTCAACAAAAACTAAGATTCGAAATAGGATGAGGTTGGAAAGCCTTAATTCAATGATTCGAATAAAGTGTTATATTAAGGCTAATAGTTTCTGCCGCAAAACGTTTCCAATATCAAACATATGTTATCAAGGTGGAAAAGCTCAATATATGACAACAACAGAAGTGTAAATCATTCAGACACTAAAGGTGATTTTGAAGAAATTGAGGAAATAGCTGATCTCGCCTTATTATAGTTTTTTATTTAATTTTTAGCTCCGAACTCTTAAAAACGGATTGTGCGATTAATCAATTAATATGAGTTTTCATAAATTTAATAATTGCGCAGTCCTATTGCAAAATGTGTTAAAACAAATATTTTTAAAAAGTATGCGTATTTTTAAAGAACATTGTTTGTACATCACTAATATAAAGTGATTTGAATTATTTATTATTAAAGGTATTATATTCGTTTTTGGTTTTAAAAACTATATTATAACAAGATCTCATTTTTAAAATAAAAGATTTGTTAAATCGATTTCATGACTTTTATTTAAAAATGCGATTTTTTTTAGAAATTGCGCTTTTTTAAACAATCTGGACACCCAGTTTGAAAGCTATAACCGTGACAATTGTTATTATTTTTGTGAGTAGGTGACAACGCTAAAACATATGTTAATATTTTCCATTTTATTAATTTTGCAGAATAAGTCCCAAGTTTTTATTAAATAAAAAGTGTGAAAGTATTTTACTTGCCTGAATAGGTGTTTTAAAAATTGCATAGTGTCCATTGCAGAATATTAATCATGGAGGAAATAATAATTGTGGAGCAAAATCAAATTATACAGAGAAGGAAACTTCTGAGGGAACTCCGAGACAACAGTTTTTTTTTTACAGTTTTTACCCGTTTGCAGTTCGGGGTGGTCTTTACAAAACTGCACATAGTATTGCAGCTGCTCTTGTGTGGTGCGTTCATATTTTCCACGCCTGTTAATACTAGAGTTCATAATAAATGAATTGCATTTCCCTATTATAAAATTACTCACTTTTCCGGCGTTTCGTAATCCATTCCGGTATATTTTATTTAAAAGAAATCCAGTCTGTTGCAGGGCGGTCAAAAAGAAAAATTAAAATATAAACAAAGAACAGCTGTTTCACTACAGAGAAACTTTTGCCGCAACTGGCAAATAAAACAATCTTTTCGCTTGTCATTATTGAATGTGCATACCTATGACTACAGTTGATGACACGATAATGACAATTGAACTGTGACAATTGACGGCTGTGACAACACGCGAATAGGACTGTCAGAATGAATTTCAAATGCACCAATAAAAATTGTAAAAATGGAATTTTAGTTTCTCAAATCATAGTCATTTTTACTAAATGTATTTTTTTTTTCATTTGGTGAGACACTAGTCTTATTACCTATAGCTATATATATATATCAGGGTTGTTGTGAATATTCGCATTCACATTCGCAACTTCGGAGCTTCCGCTTTAGTTTTAAAATTCGCATTCGCTTTCGCATTCGCAATAATCAATGCGGAGCTTTTGCGAATGCGAATATTGTGCAACTGCACTGATAAAACGTATACATATCTGACAAACAAAATGACAAATATTTTTTGCCTGTGGAGATACTACGTTAAAACTGTCTACGCCCCCTTCTTTTGCTAATTAAAGGCAAAGAGTAAGAGCCTTCAATAGGTATTTTCAGAGGATATGTTCAACGTCTAGCTATAAAGAGAATCGACTATTTGCGCGTTCAAAGAGAGCCATTAATTAGGTAAGAATTATGTAACTATCGAATATTATTTGCCAAAGGTCTGTTGAAAAAACTGGATTCATCGCTAGCGGTGAGTAACTAATTGAGACTGTCTGCAACTAGGAAAAGTCGAGCTCAGCTAATTAAAAACGAATTACAAGCTATTCATTACAGGTGAAACTTTTCCAGAAGTCACCCGGGAACTAAGCAGATCTGAGGCCTTCATCGTCCGTGGTTCCAATAATTCAAATTATTATAAAAAACGGGGTGCTTTTTAACAATATAACACGATTTTTAACTAAGCTGGCAGCGACGACTTCTAAAACAGAATTTTCTTAGAAATTTTCATTCCTAGAAAATAACAATTTATTTACCATATCGACATATTTAGAACCTCGCTATAAGCACACATTTTTGAAACTAGTCACAGAAGAAAGGATTAAAAATGAATTACAAAAACTACAATCAAAAAACGATGATGACGTTACAAATTCTGAACAACGCATCCGCATTCGCATTATATAATATATATATGTAGAATTGATAGCCGAGTTCTGTGGTTTAGCTTAAGTCTTTTATTAAAATGTGTTAAAGTTACACATAGTTATTCGTATATAAAGTAGACTGCGATGTGCGCTTGGCGGCGGCTTACAATATTATGACAAAATCGATACTCTTCGTACGGACCGTTCGTTTCCTAGCGTCTGTCGATCGGTATGTTCAGTCTAATTGTATTGTGTTTTCCTGTTAAAGTCCCGTAGGTGTCGCGTCGTTGTCTTCAACTGTCTTGACAAGTTGAGGGATAGATGTCGTCCTACATTTCGGCCATCCTGAGCGTCTATTCGGCCTCGAATGGAGGGTTCCATCTTTTAATGAATTCGGCAACAGAAACAGTACGGTTGGGGCCCTCATGATCTCCGACTTTGGTGACTTCGGACCGGCCATAGTCCGTTATTTTGGTTATTTTGTACGGCCCGAGGAATTTTGGCTTCAGTTTTAGTCCTGCCCCGTACTGAGTCCGCTTTATGGCTACCAGTTCGTTCAGACTGTAGACCGTTTCGGCTCGACGGCGTGCGTTGAAGGTTCGTCGATTTTCGGTTTGGATAGCGGCGATGTTTTCCTGCGCTTGTTGGCGCACCGCTTCTCTATCTGCGTCAAGTTCGTCCACCGCCGCTTCCTCCAGTAGCTCCTGCAACTGAGGCATCCCCTGGACGCGCATTTCCAGGCCCGTCAGTATTCGGAACGGCGAGTGTTTGGTACTCCTCGGTGGGGAGCTATTGATGAGCTGCTGGACTCGATCTACGTGTTTGTACCAACTCCCTTTGCTTCCGTTACACAGTTTGGCCAACATAGGGACGACGATTCGATGCATACGCTCTACTTGGCTGTTATCTCTCGGCGCACCCGTCGCTATCGGTAGATGCAGAATTCCCTCGCTCTCGCAATACTCCTTGAAGATGGTTGACGTAAAGGCCGCGCCTCGGTCAGTAATAATACGCCTGGGGTTGCCAAAGACCGCTCCTTGCTTCTGCAGACGATCGACCACTGCCTCTGCGCCCGTGGTCTTGGTAGGATATAGCCAAACGAATTTCGAAAAGGCATATATAATAATAATAGTTTGGCGCTTACACATATGTTAGTGTTTGGCCGAGCTTCTCCTCCGAGTTGTGGCGTGCGCCTTGATGTTGTCACACAAAGCGGGGGGACCTACAGTTTTACGCCGACTCCGAACGGCGATTGTATTTTTATGAGAAGCTGTTTTTCATGGCAGAAATACACTCGGAGGTTTGCCATTGCCTGCCGAGGGACGACCGCTGTTAAGAAAAAACCTTTTTCTACATTTTTTGCGATGTTGCTTTGACCAGGGCTTGAACCCAGGCGTTGCGGAGTGGAAGCGCGCACTGCTTACCACTTACTTACTTACAAAGGCATATACCACCACTAATATGTGATTATAGGCTTTCTTCGTTGATTCCATTGGACCTTCATGCTCAATGTGGAAAGTGGCCAGCGGTTTGTCCTCCTTATCGATGGTATTAAGGTACAATTCCTTCTTCCCCGCTTTAGTATCTGTAACCAGGCATTCCACACAGCTCCTCACTATCCTAGCCGACTTTGTGTTTAGTTGCGGAATATAGAACGATTTCTCAACCACATCTTGGGTATTTTTGGCGGAAAAGTGCCCCTATCTGTGCGCCGTTTGGATGATCTCGTCTTCCATGGGCGATGGTACAACTATGAGCTCGTGGGGCCTTTATGTAGGATATCGTGTTTTATATAAAAGTCCTCGTAATCTTCTTTTTCCCGCACCTTCCGGACCGCTCGTATCCAATCATCGCATGACACTCTGCTCAGCGCATCTCATAATTAAAGTTTTGCAGGAACGTCGCCCAGTGGGATACTCTTGATGGGATATCTCGCTTCTTCATTGTCATGGTGAACGCGTTGCAGTCCGTGACTATTTTGAACCTTATTCCTGCTAGGTACACTCTCCATTTCTTGAGGGCTTCCACGATCGCTAATACCTCCAGCTCATATGAGTGGTACCTCTCCCCACACTGCTTAGTCTTACGGCTCATGTATTGCACGGCGTGGAGTTCTTGGTCGTCGACGTCTTTCTGCAACATAACTGCACCGTAGCCGTACATACACGCGTCCGTGTGGACCTCGGTCACTGCCTTTTGATTATATAATTTTAGAACTGGCGCGTGCACCAAGGCCGATTTCAATTGCTGGATTGCCGCCAGCTGCTCATCTCTTAACTCGAACCTTGAGTCTTTCCTCAACAGGTCCGATAGCGGTTTGGCGATGGTGGCATAATTTTCGACGAATCTCCCGAAATATGACGTTAATCCCATTAAACGTTGTAATGTCTTTCATCGCGTGGCACAGGGAAATTTTTGATGGCAGTCGTTTTACTATCTGAAGGCTTTAGTGAACCATTCTCGATAATATAACCAAGGAACTCTATTCTTCTCATCAGGAATTGGCATTTACTCCATTTAATCTGTAGACTCTTTTCGCTACTGATTTCAATACTTGCTTCAGCTTATGGATGCCCTCTGCCTCATCCTTGGAGGGAATCGTCAGGTCACCCATATAGGCTACGACGGTTCCGTCGCGAATCAGGTCTCTCAGTACCGCAGAAAGGAATCTGGAGAACTCGGCTGGTGAATTTGAAATCCGGAACCGGCACAAATCGCAATTCATATTGGCCGTTGTGTGTCACGAACGCAACGAATGAAACGAATGAACGAATGAAAGAATCCATTCACAAGATCCAGCGTTGTAAAGACATTGAAGCCTTGCATTCGATCGACGACGTCATCCATCATAGGCATCGGCAAGTTGTCCCTCAGGATCTTTTCGTTTAAGCGCCGGTTGTCGCAACAAAGACGTTTGCTTCCATCCTTTTTGGCGACTAACACTACTGGCGACGCATATTCGGAGCTGCTTGGTTGAATTACGCTTTGAGCCACTCTGATACCTGCTTCTCCACTATACACCTGTCCGCGTAGGACTGGGTCCACAGCAACAACAGTGCGCACGCTCACGCCCTCGTTGTCCGTCTTCGCTGACTTACGCAACATCCCACCATGCCCATGTGGCCTTACCGTCACTCCGAAACGCCCGCTCACATTTACGTGATGTGCTGCTGCCAACACCTCCTGCGACTCGATGTGCTTCCGTAGCTCTATCGCATCTGCACGCCTAGAAGCGCTTCCATGCCCCTTGTCGACACTCATCGTGTTGCCTCCTACCTCTTTCCCGGAACATGTCCCGCCGCACTTGTCTTCTGCTGACCGTTCGAGTTCTTGATGCACTTTCCTCTTAAATTCTGCGCCCTCTTCCGTAACGACCAGGTCGACCTGCTTCAACACATTATTTCCGATTACTAACGCGTAGCTGATGTCTCTCTTCCTAGCTACGTGAAATTCGATGTCCAACTCGATACCGTCAATAGTGGTGCGAACGGAGAAGCTACCCATTGTTGTAAGCTCACTCCTACCAATGCCCACCAACCGCCGCCTCTCCTTGCTAAATTCTACTTCTAGGTCCAACATCATGAGCGTATCATAACGCATCAGACATAAGTCGGAGCGTGTGTCCACCAGCGCAGAAACGTTACGCCCGTTGAAATTCAAGTCTTTAAAAATTAAAACGCATCTCTTCGCCGCCATCATATTCACGAGATTTCTATCTGATTTGGTCGATTTTCCTGCCGTCTTACAGTCTGAGGCACGATGCCCCTCTTTACCGCATTTAAAGCACGTAATGTTTCGCTTACGTGGACAATTTCGTGCGAAATGTCGCCGCAATTAAAACAGATTTTCTTTGTTGGCCCTAACTTGGCGAAGCCTTGTTTGAAGACATTGGCTGAACCAGGTTCGAGTTCGACGACGAGGGCTTATTGACCCGTATTCTTTCGTAGACTTTGATTTTCTCCTTCAAATCCTTGATGCTTTTGGCCTGGTACAGGTTGCTCTTGTGTTCTCTGGAGGCGGGTATCCCCTCTATAAAATATTCGACTAAGCTAGAGTCGTCTAGTTGTATTGCTTTCCCGATCTCCGTCATAACGTATAAGTATTCGCGAAGATCTTCTCGTGGACGCAACCTACGGTTCCTAAGAGTTCGATGTACTTCAGCTGCAGACACTGTGGTACCAAACTCCTCTCGCAGCGCCGACTTCAGTGTGTCCCAATCTCTAATACCGCCTTGGCTACGAACGAATAACTTGACCGCGCCTATCAGTAACTGCTTCCCGTATATTAACATTTGCTGCTGACTCCATTGGACGACCGTAGCATTCTCCTCGAAATTTTCAAGCCATTTCTCAAAACTTGGCTGGCCGGATCCGCTGAACTTCGTTAAGGATTCTTTAATGTCGCGCAGGGTAAATACCGAACGCTGAACTACCGTCCTGGGCACACTACGTTGGCTAGCCGAATCTTCGAAATCATCGGCCTCACTATCGCTAACGTTCAGGCCGAAATGCTCCAACAACCTATCCTGTAATGTAGCCTTACGTCCGTTTGTCGCTAGCCCCAACCCTTCCAACTTTTCCTTCAACCCGTCCACTGTCAGTCCGAGAATTTGGTCACGGTCCATGTCTTACAAAGTTTTTGAATTAACGTGTGATAAACAGTTCAAATAGACATAAACAATTTGATATGAAATGAAAGACGATACTTTTACTTTTCTTGTGTAGTTTAAACTTTTAGGATAACGGGATCCTACAACTGCATAACTATATGACAGTTTTATCTACTGTTATCCGCAAAATCAAAAATTAAAGTTTTTTTTTCGTAAGTTTAACGATTCTTAAGCATATACGCGCCTGCCGCCTTTACTAAACTGTTAGAATTCTTTTATGTACATAAACTCTTAAAGGTACAACATAATTTCTTAGCATAGTAAAACATCCACTTAGCTGCACTGTAATCCCTCGCTGCTGTCTACTGTACACAACCCAAATGCTTTGTTGCTGTTGTTCTCTTCCGCTATGCTTGGTGGTTCACCGCTGACGGCGATGCCTATCTCTGGCGCCGTTGCTGCTTGCCGCACCAAATATGTGTGCGCTTTTCTGTGACACGCTGCTTTGTGTGTACGCTCAGCGCCGCTGCTTGCTGCGCAATTTGTGTTTGGTTTTCGACGACTCGCCGGTTTATGTAATCTCTCGGCGTTACTGCTTGCTGCACAAATTTCGTTGTGCTTTACGATGATTCGCCGCTTTAATTATTCGCTCGGTGTCGATGCTTGCTGCCCAGATTGTGTGTGCGCTACGTGCTCTCGTTGCTTTGTGAACAACGGAAAATATGGTGTGACTAGCTTGATTTGCCACCAGTGTTGCCAGAACTTTTTGGACGAACCGGCTAAATTAGCAAATAAAACCGGCTAAAATGTTTCAACTAAATTTCACATGTTTTATTTACATAAATCACGAGTAAAAAGACTATTTCTTGGAGAGAAGTTACAAATTCGAGCCGGAAAAAACTTTGCCAGCAAGAATTGGCAATTAGGAAAAACATATGATTGTGGCACATGGTTGGATTTTTTGTCGACGATAATTTGAATAAACAAGTTCGTTGAATTTAAAAATTTACAAACTGGAGCGATTTTAAAATGAAAAATGTAAGTTAATACTTGTTTACTTAATTAATTTAGTTAATTCCAATGATTTGAAAGGTATTCGGCAAAAAAACTGTATTCTTAATCGGAATGCAATCTCAACCAGAGTCGATATAGTAAACCCGACAAAGAAATTGAAACGTATGTTGAAGAAAGTCGGACTGACAAGATATATACACGTAGATCCTGTTTTTTGCCCCTCTGAAAGAATTTTAAAAATTCTATACAAATTTCTTTTGTTTGAAATGCAACCGTGGACACTAGCTGGCAAAAAAACTTGCAAATTTGCGTTCGTACAGAAAATTGCAAGTTTCTCTACATGAGAGAGAATTTGGGAGCATTTTTTCTTACTATCTGATATTTTGAGTGATAATTCTCGCTGGATTTTCGACGAACAAACCTATTGTCTTCCCTACAAGGCCTTTTCAGACTGACCGATTCTCAATACACTCAAATAGAAACCAATACACACAAAAAACGCTGTAAAAATTTCCCTTCAATTTTAAGGCAGTAAAACAACGACCTTAAGTTAACATCAACCGAGGCCATATGTTGACAAGGGATGCAAAATCACAGTTACACAAAAGAACTGGTCAGATTTTTCAGAGATCCCTTCAATTCTGATGTAAAATATTATGCCAAAAGACTGCAGATCTCCCATTTTTATGACCGGCAGATGTCTCGTAGGATTCCCAGAGAGTTTTTCTTTACATATAAATTTGTGCTCTTTTATTTCCATTTTGATTCACTTCAGTGTTGGTTCCTTTAATTCAAGTTGGCATTCGGTTTTTGGAATTTAAATAAATTCTCAGCAAAAAAGTTTGTTTAAAAAAATACATATGTGTACATAGTGCTTGAAAACATAAATTTCTTCCTTACCTTATATTACGTTCTCATTGAGCCATTAACTCGAGTTTAACGTTTTGAGTTTATGAACAACTGTCAAGCGTTCACATTGGGGTGTTTAAGAAACTCAGAGTTTAATTTGACATTTTTTTGTTTACTTTTTCTTATTCNCATAAATTTTTTCCTTACCTTATATTACGTTCTCATTGAGCCATTAACTCGAGTTTAACGTTTTGAGTTTATGAACAACTGTCAAGCGTTCACATTGGGGTGTTTAAGAAACTCAGAGTTTAATTTGACATTTTTTTGTTTACTTTTTCTTATTCTCATTTAGTCTGTTCCCGTACTACAGGAGTTAACACACACACACATAAGTCTAGAATACCAACCGTTTAGCTATAAAAAAAAAACAAGAAATAAGGGCCGATAGAACTTTTTACGCTAATTTCAACCATACCAAAATTGTTTGGTGCAAATAAAAACCAAAGCCAATAAAAGAGGTTAAAGTTCAACTTAACTATTTCTTATGTGTTTAATATCTCGGAAACTAGTTAACCGATTAAAAAATTATTGATGCTAGTTTCAACATAATTTAAATGCCTTTTATGCAAGGTATATACTATAACCAGTTTTAGAACTAATTTTATATAAACTACATTTAAAAATATATATTTTTATTTTATTTTGTTTTTTAGTATTTCTGGACTAAAAATATAAAAAGGCATATAAATTATATACATACATGAAAGAAAAATTAATTATCTTTATTTTGACGTCATTAGTTTTTTAATAGGTTATGTTGTTCAGAAGATATTAATATTAAAAAAAATCAGAAAATTTAACTTTAACCATTGATATCTTTTTTATATTTTAATTTCGCCAGGTAATTTTGGTAGGGTTGAAATCAGCACAAAAAGTTCTGTCGAGCCACATTTTTGGTTTTTGCATCGCTAGATTGTTGATATTCTAGACTTACGTGCACAGAACGACTTCGGACTAATTCTGATTAAATCCTGCAGTGCGGGAACAGACTAAGGGCCGGTTGTTCAATGTCTGATTAGCACAAAGCGGAGGTAGAAGCTCCGGTTAAGCACAACTACTGCTTTATCGATCACATGTTATCTGCGTGATGTCGAAAACGTCGATAACGATGTTTAACCGGCAAGTAGTCCGGTTGTTCAATGTCTGGTTAACACTAATCTCCGGTAAAACATCGTTATCGACGTTTTCGACATCACGCAGATAACATGTGATCGATAAAGCAGTCGTTGTATTTAACCGGAGCTTCTACCTCCGATTTGTGCTAATCAGACATTGAACAACCCCTTAGTCTGTTACCGACACCGTATTATATGTATGGAGTCGAAAACGTTGATAACGATGTTAACCGGTGATTAGTGTCAACCAGGCTTTGAGCAACCGGCCCTAACTGTCGGCAAGTTGGTTGCAAGTTTGGATTATCAAAGACACAAACCGAATCGGGTTAAAAAAAAGTTGCATTCGCATAAACTCCAAATAAAAGTGGTGTTTAAGGAGAGTTTAACGAAATTTTTTGTATGGTAAACTTCGAGTTTAAGAGTAGAGTTAAGTCTTAAGCTCCAAAATGGCCCATAAACACGAGTTAGTGGCTCAATGTGAATGCCTTATTAAACCTTTGGGAGTGGGCAAAAATGATGTTTTGTGATTTAAGGCCTGTATGCAGCTCTGAAGAAAACGGTCAAGAAAAATTTGCCATTATTTCGTGTGCGTGTCCAAGGAATTTTGACATCTGATACTTCACCAGCCTGTTGCCTCACTCTTTCCTCAAGAAATAATGGAACGGGCATATATTTCTGTTGCAAACCTGGGTTGCCTTGTGCACCTTTTTCACAAAAAACTTTAGAAAACCGTAGTAGAAAGCGTAGCAAATTTCTTAAGAACTGCGTACTGCCTCAAGAAAATTTTACACAAGAAAATTTCTTATACTATGTCTCCATTGAGAGATGTATCCATTAAGATTTAATAAATCCAGTTGCTAAATCACAACCGTCTCCATTACTACAACNATAAATACAGTTGCGGACATTGAAATACACACAAAACGGTAAATAACAGCATTTGCTGAAAGAAAAATTTTTAAAATTCGGTAATGGTTTGGGGAAATAAACCCTCTTCTTCATAAGCCGAAAATCCAATCGTAAGCCTTTGGCATATCATGAAGACCTAGCTAGCAAAAATGACTGCCAATACATTTCTTGACTCGAATAGAGTTCTAGAGGATTTTTTGTCCAATGTTATCGAAGCAGAACCATTTTCTGAATTTTCTAAATTTTATGTCGTAGCGCGTAAAAGATTTATAGGAAGCGAAGAAGACTCTGCATTATATTATCATAAAACATATTTTCTGAATTTTTAGTTTTTAAAATAATATATTCTTGATTTATTAAAGCAAAAGTTATGTAAATACTAATAATTTGGATTTAAAACTAACCAAAATATAAAAATAGCCCTAAGAATACGAAAATGCATGTTTTTTTAATCGGCTGGATTTCAGTTTCCGCAACTGTTTATTGAAAATACAAATGTCATTTGACTTAAGGCATGTAAATTTGTGGTTGCCACATCCAACAAATTGTACTTATTGATCTATATTATTGAAGATTTGACGAAGATTTAACTTAAATCTACTGCCTTTCGAGATTTAATTTTATATGGTAAATCTCAAAAGATTTAACGTCAAATCTCGTCAGAGGGCTAAATCTTCATTAAATCTCACAATGGAGACATAGTATTAGGCATTTCTTGTACGTCAATTTGTATGGAATTTTTGCTTTTCTTGAGAACTGCATACAGGCCTTTAGGCAGAATTGACTATCTGGGAACACAATATCTACATGTAATATTTATTCTGTTTGTTGGCACTATATCTATATATATATTTCTTATTTTCTAAGTTTGCGAATAAAACTTCACTTAAAATCATGACATTTATAACAAACATTTTATGAAGAAAATCCCTTCTTCGTTTAAAATAAAAATAAGCGAAATCGGCCCAATTTCATACAACCCTGCCTGACATGAAAATTTTCTCCACGATAAGGCTAGTAGCCATTTCTAACAGATTTTGGGTCGCTTAGTCAAAAATGGAAACATATATACATATTTGAAATTTAAGAAAACAAGGCAAATAGCAAAATCGGCTAATTTTTTTCTTCAAAACGGCTAACAAATCGGCTGCCGACTAAATCGAAATTTCTCCGGCTGTTTGCTATCGCAACCTAGTTTTGCTATCGCATCTAGCCGGAAAACGGCTAAAATGGCAACACTGTTTGCCACTATGGAACTACCGTTGCCTATCCCACTAGCGGATTAGCCGAATATACCGCTAAAAATGTTTTAGGTTATGTACTGTTCTTTTCAAATTTTAATTTTGATACGAGTGTTTATCTCTTCGCGGCACTACTCACTGCTTTGCACTATTACTCTTGCACGATTTAACGATCGGACGCAACTATGCACCCTGCTAGTACATATGCATGTGGGGCTCACTTCCACTAAACTCCACTTCCACAATATTCGGCGTTCTGCCACTGTTTTGGCGCTGGATATTTTTGTGGTGCGATATGGAGGACTACACAAAACCATCCACCGGCTTTTGCACTATTTTAAATGTTGCTAGTGTTCGCGCACTCAACCGTTTGCATTGCACTGCCACTATGTGGAATATCGAGTTCCACTTCTGGCACCAATTTTTAGAATTGATAGCCGAGTTCTGTGGTTTAGCTTAAGTCTTTTATTAAAAGTTAACACATTAGTTAAACATAGTTATTCGTATATAAAGTAGACTGCGATGCACAATGATTCGGATCGCAAATCTAGCTGGACGAAACTATCTAAACAAATACTCTTTGATGGATTTTTACACCACTTCTTATCTAGGGGCTTTGGAGTCGCTGATTACGAATCTGAAGCCACTTATCAAAAATTCAAAATGGCACACGAAAATTAAAAAAAAGGGCAATTTCTATGAAACTAGATATCTGGGGGTTTTCTGGTTCGCTGATTACGAATCCAAAGTCATTTACCAAAAATTCAAAATCGCGGATCCAACATGGCAAACGAAATATTAAAAAAATCTTAGCCTTACACATATGAAAATGTTTTGCTCAGAGATTATTCTTAAAACCATTACAAATTTGTTAAAAGTTTAATAAAAATATTTCGCTTTATATTTTGATTTTTATTTTCAGTTCACAATAACAATGACTTAGTATATTTTAAAATAATTTTATAGAACAGCTAATTCTCTAATAAAAATAGTCCGTATCATAACTATGCGACACCCACATATTGACGAGTTTTAACTATTTATTTTATTATTATTTAATCTTAATTACTTTTTTCATAAAAATGTAGTTTGTTCGCTATTAAAGAAATTGCGCAAATCCAGGTTTCAAACTTTGTGCAATATTTGAAAAAAAAGAAACTCAACAAACTTTCGCAAAAATTTCGATGTCTTTAATTAGGTTTCTTAGAAAGATATTGAGTATGCGGTTTTCTAGCCCATACAACTTTAGTAAAATAAAGTGCAAGTTTAAAGTACCTAGGGTTTTTTTTGTTGTTGAAGGTGTTGCTCATATTCTCCATATAAAAAAATACTTCTTCATACTTCGTGTGGAAGAAAATGACTAACATCGTCAACAAAAAAATTGCCTAAAATCAACGAAAAGCCGTAGGCACTTCAAACTTGCACTTTATTCTACTGAAATTGAATGGGCTACAAAACTGAATACTCAACCTCTTTCTAAGAAACCTAATTAAAAACATCGACATTTTTGCGAAAGTTTGCTGGTTTTTTTCAAATATTGCACAAAGTTTTAAACTTGTATTGATATGGTTTTTGTTAAAGACTAAAATCTAAGAACACAGGAAGAAACACAAATATATTTCAGAAAAAAAATGTATAACAGCGTTTAAAGATTTGCATGCCTGTTGTATAATTTTTTAATATCAGAAATCAGAAAATTTGCAAGGTACTATTTTTTTTAACTCTTACATAACCAAAGTTTTGACCAGGGTTGTGCCTGTAAAATATTTACGTTATTTACAATAATTATTAACTTGTAAATAATGTAAATATTTACACGGTGATATTTTTGGTGTAAATAATGTACAGCGTGGCGACGAATAACTGTTACCCAGATATTATTGAGAAATAATTTATAGATTTTGCGAAAAAAGTATTTTATTGTTATTTTTCCACAGATTTTACTTTAGTTGCATTAATTAGTTTTTAAATTTTAATCCTTATTTACATTTGCCAGCAGTGTAAACTTTGAGAGGAAAGTTCATTTGGCACGAAGGTCTTCGTCAGTTAATTTATTCCATATCTTCTGTACCCATAGGCTAATTTTCTCCATTTTGAGTCCCTTATACTCCCCCTTCTGTCCAACCTAAGGCCTCATACCCAAAAATCGAATAGACTCGGAACTGGTGACTAGGACGGTCATTCATTCGACCAACCTTATACAGTTTTTTTCTTTTTTGTACTTTTTTTTATACAAAGCCTAAGAAAAAATACACCTGAAAAAGACTTGCGTGCCAAATGAACTTTTCTCTCAAAGTTTACACTGCTGGCAAATGTAAATAAGGATTAAAATTTAAAAACTAATTAATGCAACTAAAGTAAAATCTGAGGAAAATTATCAATAAAATACTTTTTTCGCAAAATCTTTAAAGGACCCTTTTATTTCTCAAAAAAACCTGGGTAACAGTTATTCGTCGCCACGCTGTACATTTGTAAAGAATTGTAAACAACTATAAGTAATTGTAAATTATTGTAAATAATTGTAAACAATGTAATTATTGGTAAATAAGTAAATAATTTTAATTTTTTGTAATAAATTAACGTAAACAATTTTATTCAAGTTATTTTTGATTCTTATTTTGAAACATTTTGGGATACACACATATGTATGTATATACAGGGTGTCCGAGAAGTAACGTGCCAAACTTTAGGGGAAGGTAGGTGGGGGGGTGAGCTCACTGATAAACAAAAAATTTTCAGGTAAAAGTGTCACCGTTTTTGAAATATTTACATTTTTTCGAATTTTAAATAAGTAAATTTTTTATGTAAAATACTTCCAGATAGTTGCCTCTCCGTACTCAAATGCAATGTAGTTAAAATA
>NW_016161790.1:4367-8822 GCF_001687245.7 Rhagoletis zephyria | reverse complement strand
TATTCATTTATTATATTTAGACGAAACTTATCCTCGACGATGGATTGGACGATACGGGCTGAGATAGCCCAATTGAGTTTAAGATCTCTAAAAGCGTCTTTTCTTAAAAGGTGCCGAGCTTGTATTAGAGTAGAAGGTCGCCAATTTGAGCATATTTTATCAATAAATCAATAAATTTTTCTTCAAACAACCCTTATATATATGTTATTTCACGTGAACCCATCTTTCACACAAAATATTGATAGATATAGCCCTTGTTATAGACTCTAGTCCGAATTCCGGTAAGTAACATAAAATAATGTCAGAAGCAAGTAATTATGTACCTTTGTACTATTTAGCTATAGCGATAGTAGAACTCCAAAGTAAAATTTTTGGTTCAAAAATAAATCCAGTTCTTGTAGAGCGTCTCCATCCAAATAACTAAACAAGCAGTCAGTGATATCTGCAGTGTTTTCTGCTTTTAAAAGCTTCCTGTCATAATAAGGATTTAGATAATATGCAGACAATGCATATATATTCAAAGCTTGTGAAATTCGCTTTTGGAAAAATCCCTTCAGTGTTTGATCTTCGGGAAGTTCAAGAGAAAGCCATAAATAAACCCCATCAGCAATCGACGTAGACGTTGCCTGCACTTTATTCAACAATTCACAAACTGGATTAAGCAAAGAAATCATTTTTCCTACATCTTCCTCGAAAACGTCATCAAACAACAAATTTTTTACTTCCTGTTTGATTTTTTTCTACTGGTATCAGTTTCGGCAACTATACTTCTCATTATGTACAGATTTTTTTTAAACAAGCAAAGCTGTCTCGATGCGAACACCAACGTGTTTCAGCAGGGATTTTAATTTTTGTGCCACCTTTTAACAAAATACATTTCTCCAGATCGGTGTGGCGGAACTCTTTTAAAACTATTGTCACTTTTCTAGCAAGTTCTTTGTCTACGATGTTTTTAGCTAGCAAATTAGCAACATGTGCACTGCAATCGCTATGCCAAATATCTACACCTCTACCCATTTTCAACATGTTTGCAGCATTATCCGACACTACAGCAAAAAAATTTGTGTCATAAAGTTCTTTAGCTTTTGTTATAGACACTTCCACAATCTCAGAGAGTTTATCTGCCGTCTCCTGCTCGCCCGATACGTCAAAAGCTTCTAAAAAAAGTTGTATGCCATTAATGTTATGGAGCATAGTAACCACCGTTTTGGTATTGCTAGCAGTATTCTTCCATCCATCAATAAGAATTACAGAATGACGATCAACATCTTCTTTCGCAGACCTTATGTGTTTTTCGTACTCCTTATCTAGCAGTGTTGTGGACAGCGCTTTTCTACCGGGCATTTTGGGTTCATAGGACGGTCTTAGTTTTCTGATTAACTCTCTATTGCATCTATTACGTTCAAAGGTATGTTGCATCCGTAAAAAAATCTTGCTACAAAAGAATTAAGTTCATCCTCCTCTTTACAGCTTATTTTGTCAAAAAAGTTTTTAATGCCGCCTTGCTTTTCTTCGGTGCTGCTTTTGGTGGTATTTTAAAGTTTTCCGTCGACATTGATAAGGATGAAGCTGATCCCGTTGGCGTTGTTGGTTGCGATGATGATGTTGCTGCAGCTGGAGTTAATTCAGTAGTTATAATAGTTATATTGTCGCTGGACGTATCCATGACCGAAGATCCAGAATTTTCTAGCTCCATAAATTGACTGCTGTCAAAGTGCTCTGGTTCATATATTATTGTGCACTCATCATCTAAATCATCAATTTTTAAGTTGCAACGTTTTCTAGAAAATAGCGATCGAGAAAAATTAAGTTATATGTATGTACATGTTTGCAGATACATATTGCACATACCGATGCTGTTTAAGTCTCTGTGTTGCTATATTTGAGACTGTTTTTTTGCAAAACAGACACAGAGCCGTATATTTTTTTTCATCCTTTTGAACTTGAAAGTTCAGATCTTTCCAAATATTTCTTGTTGGAGCACCGGCTGAAGTCATTTTTATTTAAAACGCGACGAACAACCCAATAAATAAAATGGAAATCAGCTGGTTTGCTGACAATCAGAGTTGCATTATATAATTTACAATTGTTTACAATATTTTACAATTGTTTACAATAGTTTACAATATTTTACAATATTTTACAATTATTTACAATGTAAGTGTAAAAAATGTGAAAACTTGTGTAAGTGCACAACCCTGGTTTTGACCCCTCCCACATCACCCCCTGGATCCGAAACTGATCTTATATTTATATTCAGATACCCTAAAACTCTTATATAGTTGTCATATAAAGTTTACATTAGTATAAATTCCTGTTAATAATTACTTTTGAATTTTGAGATTGGACATACCGTCACTAAAATGCAAATATCTAAGCCAATTGGTTAGACTTGGTTATCGAGCTTACACTCTGCATTCGCGATGGTGTAAAGAGTAATACGCAAGTGGTTTTATAACGGCCTTCGGCGGCCTTTACTTTTCCTACTCTTTAATTTATTTTTTTATTGAATCAAAACGACGAATTTTCAATATACATTTGATTATACCAATGTGGACACAAATTTCGTTATGACCTCAGAATCTATAGCGCAATAAGTGTATTTTTTGGTTTATAAAGTCAATTTGCAATTATTCAAAGATTTGTGAGTACAATTAGCAATCTTTTAAGTTAAATTTTAGTTTTTAAAATAAAGTACTGAAATAGACGGCGTTGACTTACCTTTTTTTGTTTCCATTATGTTTATTGCTTTAATAAATGCCATTTATATTTGAATGTATTGTCAGGAATGTATTCGAAGTACCATTAAGTATTTTAAAAACAAATAAAATGTTGACTTTCGTCCAGCTAGATCTGTTATCCGAACCACTGTGCGATGTGCGCTTGGCGGCGGCTTAGAATATTATGACAAAATGGATACTCTTCGTACGGTCCGTTCGTTTCCTAGCGTCTGTCGATTGGTATGTTCAGTCTAATTGTATTGTGTTTTCCTGTTAAAGTCCTGTAGGTGTCGCGTCGTTGTCGTCAACTGTCTTGACAAGTGGAGGGATAGATGTCGCCCTACATATATGTATATATAAGCTATAAAAAAGGCAAAATTAAATAACGAAATAGGCTAGAAAAGGCAAATAAAATAGGGAAATAGGCAGGAAAAAGCACCAGAAATCGCACAAAAGGTAAAATAAGGCACTGTCGAAGACATGGATGATGATGAATAATTAGCTAACCTTTATCTTATAAATATATTTGAAATGTAATAGAATTACTTATAATGAATTTACATGAAGAATTAGTCACCCTTTACTTTATATACATATTTGAAATGTAATAGAATTACTTAATTCGAAACTGAACATACTCACTATCCTTATATATATATATATGTTTAAAATTGTACTAGAATTCCTTTTGAACGTACTGAATTGTCAAATATGTACTTTTTCCGAATGTGAGCTCTCGGCACCCGTACACCGACAACGGAGCACTCGCAATCGAATCGTNCTTAACTCACAAAGCTTTAATCTCTATAGTTGTCGTAACATTGTACCACAAGATGCATTTTGAAGTTTTCTGCCAGCATTTTCATTAGATTTTCGCGAAGAAAAGCCTTGAATGTTCTAAACGTGCGCTGACGTTAGTTGATACAAGTGGCCCCAATTTAAATATGGAACGTTTAAAACTTTAATATTTTTTCCTAGCCATTTACAATAGAAGGTAGAAAAGGAAAAAAGGCAAATATCTTAAAAAAGGCAACATCAAATGTCCCTGCCAGCCACGGCTCCCCACTTTCCCCCATGATACAATAATTTTTAGAAGGTAGTTTCACTTCTTCTTCTTATCAGCCATGTTAGCTATCTGACAGAAAACGTGGTTGTAAGAAAACTTAATTTTTCTGAACCACCATAAATGATTTGCAACTCTTAATATATATCAAAAGAAAGGTAATCCGATTACCTTTCTATTGATTATAACACCGTTAAAATCCCTTTACGTTTTCATAAAAACTTTGCAACTTTTGTAAACAGCTATATATAAGCAGTGAAAAAGTGGTAAAATTTTGCAAAGTTGTAACGAAACTGAATGTTTGTGCACCATTACAAATGATTTGCAACTGTTAATATATATTAAAAGAAAGGTAAATCGATTACTTTTCTTTTGATTATAATNGCCGGATATGAACCAGCGACCTATGGATATTGTCAGGTCTGAGCAGAGTTCTAGATGTATGGCTTTGGTGGAGAAGCNATTTGCAACTTTTGAAAACATATGTAAGAAGTGAAAAAGTGGTAAAATTTTGCAAAGTTCTAACAAAACTGAATTTTTATGAACCAGTACAAATGATTTGCAACTGTTAATATATATTAAAAGAAAGATAAATCGATTACTTTTCTCTTGTTTATAATATTGTTAAAATCGGTTAGCTATTTTATAGAAATTTTGCAACTTTTGAAAACA
>NW_016161790.1:3041-3457 GCF_001687245.7 Rhagoletis zephyria | reverse complement strand
TTGTGCACCATTACAAATGATTTGCAACTGTTAATATATATTAAAAGAAAGGTAAATCGATTACCTTTCTTTTGATTATAATACTGTTAAAATCGCTTAACTTTTTTATAGAAAATCTGCAACTTTTGAAAACTGCTATATACAAAGGAGTAGTAGTAATAATAAGCAATTAAGCAGCCACATATATCTGTAAAAATATATTTATTATTAATGTTAATTGTAATTTTTATTCATAATATTGATTACTAACTATGTATATTAGGTTAACAATGCATTTTGAAAAATAAATTTTGCAAAATAAAAAACAAAAAAAAATTTAAAGATTTTTTATTTAAAGTTTTTAAGGTTATTTTGAATTCGCTGTGAAGAGAATGCAACCCTGCGCCAGCTGAAGTGGGCAATGCTAGACGAGTGCA
>NW_016161790.1:0-3016 GCF_001687245.7 Rhagoletis zephyria | reverse complement strand
CTTTCCCCTAAAATTCAAACAATTTTCAAACACATTCACAACTTTTTAGTCATCTCACCCACACACTTACAAATTTTTTGTTCGAACTGTCAAAAAATGTCCCTTTGTTAGAGCTACATACCCGATAAGAATTCGTACTCTAACAAGAATTCTATGCGTTAGAGCGAGCAAGTTAGAAACATCGGAGTTTTGATGACAGTATACATACTGTGAAGAAATGTCACTACGAAAATTTTGAAGGTATTTAACAATTTTATTTAATCATAATATAGTTTCTTCTTTTAGATTGCTAAACAGCAGCGACTGAGTCACATTCTTAAGGTATGTATTGAGACTTTTTATATGTTTATAAATTTTAATTGATATTTTTGCTTGTTTACAGATTTGGGATTCACTATCAGCACCTTCAACGCTTGCATCTTCATCGCCAGGAGCACCATTAGAACCTTCTGCCCTCAGCTTCTTCATCGCCAGGGGCACCACCAGTACCTTCTACCCTCAGCTCCTTCATCGACGGGAGCACCATCAGTACCTTCCGCCCTCAGCACCTTCAACGCCAGGAGCACCTTCAAAGTGTAGGTCCAACTTGTCAAATTTTGCAAAGTTGTAAGAAAACTTAATTTTTCTGAACCACCGTAAATGATTTGCTACTGTTAATACTTATCAAAAGAAAGGTAAACCGATTACCTTTCTTTTGATTATAACACCGTTAAAATTGCTTTACGTTTTCATAAAAACGTTGCAACTTTTGTAAACAGCTATATATAAGCAGTGGAAAAGTGGTAAAATTTTGCAAAGTTGTAAGAAAACTTAATTTTTCTGAACCACCGTAAATGATTTGCTACTGTTAATACTTATCAAAAGAAAGGTAAACCGATTACCTTTCTTTTGATTATAACACCGTTAAAATTGCTTTACGTTTTCATAAAAACGTTGCAACTTTTGTAAACAGCTATATATAAGCAGTGGAAAAGTGGTAAAATTTTGCAAAGTTGTAACAAAACAGATTTTTTGTGAACTAGTGTAAATGATTTGCAACTGTTAATATATATCAAAAGAAAGGTAAACCGATTACCTTTCTTTTGATTATAATATTGTTAAAATCGCTTAACTTTTTTATAGAAATTTTGCAACTTTTGAAACCGTCTATATATAAGTCGAAAAAACGCAATCAAATTTTGCAAAGTTGTAATGAAACTGAATTTTTGTGAACCATTATAAATGATTTGCAACTTTTAATATATATCAAAAGAAAGATAAATCGATTACCTTTCTGTTGATTATATTATTATTAAAATCGCTTAACTTTCTTATAGAAATTTTCCAACTTTTTAAACATCTATGTGCAAATGAGTAATACTAATAATAAGAAATTAAGCCAGCGCATATGTATGTATGTAAAAATATATTTATTAATGTTAATTACAAGTTTTATTCATAATATTGGTTATTAAGTATGTATATTATGCATTTTGAAAATAAATTTTGCAAAATAAAAAACCAAAACATTTTAGTATTTTTTATTTAAAGTTTCTAAGGTTATTTTCAATTCGCTGTGAAGAGAATGCAACCCTGAGCCGGCAGAAGGGGGCAATGCTAGACGAGTGCAGCTATATGTTTTCCTTACGAAGTATCTGAATGAGTGCGACAGTGATGCAAGGCTCACACGTACAGGGGGAAAGTGGTGACAATCTGCACACCGCCCATACAAATGTCACCAGTTTTGTCACCAGTTTTGAAGTGACCGAAACCCGCGGTTTCACCAGATTTTTCACCACTTTTGGCTGGCAGGGGTGTATATATGGAATCAGGGAAAGATAAAACATGGACATTGTTAATCGAATATACTCAATAACGTTAGTAGCAAAAAAGGCAATTTCTATAAAATCCGTTCCCTGCTTATTACAATAGATTCGTTCGTTTTGGAAAGAAGAACATTTTCATCGTTTCATTTTAACATTATGAAGTGTGTAACTTAAATTATGAGAATTACACAAATTTTAAAATACAAAAAATTACAAAACAGCTACGCCAGATATTCTACATGCTGCCTTTTTTTTAATTTTGTGTTGCACTCTTGAAACTTCACAGATGTATTTGATGCCAACGCCCATTTCCTCAAACAAGAACATTCTATTTGAAAACTTACCAAAGTTATTAAAAAAGCTATTAAGATTTTTTCGAGTAGAAATGAAAAAATGAGTAATTTCGGCACCTTTTCGCCTGAATAAACATTTTAAGGGTAAAATTGTTGAAATATTTGATATATTTTTTATTGTACTTGTTTCTGGAACTCCATTGATTGAAATAAATCCATGAAGAATGTTTTCGCTTTTTTCTTTTGCCGAGAGAAGGGAGTAACACTGAAAAAAACAACTCGCGGGATTTGCTGATATGTATAAACTAAAGGGTTCCATTTGAAAAGACAATCTTAACTAAAGCCAAATATAAATTTAGTTTAGTAAGTAGAGTGGAGTACTAAACATACATTTTATTGACTTGCTTTCATACAAATAGAAGAATATTAACAGGAAATATTACGACTATTTTCTTACTACAGCCGCACAGTGATATTTGTTCCCCAACTCGTGCCCATAAATCCACAAATAAAGAATCCATTTGCCCGTGTCCAACCTTTTGTTTAAGATGCGATTTTGTACCACATAATATTGAAAGTTCTCCTGAAGATGATTTTTTTAAATTATTTTTTTCAACCAATTTCGTGTAAGATACATATAAACATGGTCATATGATAATTCAAAAGCATTTTTAAATAAAATCTTAAAAAAAAACCTAGTATAACTCAATACTAGCTGAATTTAATAAATATTTTTCAAACTCAACACATTTATTTTAATTTCGAGCGCCTTATTGGATCGGCCATTTTGTTATTAGTTAATTTCAGGTTCGAATTTAGCTACCGCAATAATTCTAAAAAAATATAATAATAAGCAATTTTTGTTGTTTAATAATGAGCAAAATTTTTGTGTTTAAGATTTTAGGCGCCATATTGGAT
>NW_016161789.1:37475-48451 GCF_001687245.7 Rhagoletis zephyria | reverse complement strand
GGTAGCTGCGAAAATCACAACGGTTAGTCTGAGTTCAGACAAAGAAACTTTTGTTGCGGCAACTCGAAGTTTGTTGGAGAGAGGTCGACGAGCAACACGCTTTGTGCTCTCGTTCGTCTGAGTAGTTCANCAACTCGAAGTTTGTTGGAGAGAGGTCGACGAGCAACACGCTTTGTGCTCTCGTTCGTCTGAGTAGTTCAAGTTGGCGGTTCACAGCCGACAACAACAATTGCATACAAAATAATTGCTCTGTGTGAACGCGAAGGGCAACACCAAAAGAGAAGTTGCCGAAAATGAGCCACAAAAGTCTCCCTGTGTGAACCCAGTCTTATGAAAAGTTTCAAAACAATAAATAGTAGGTGTATCGTAGTAACTAGTCAACTAAGTTGAAAGATACTATGGACGAAATGCTTCTGCCTTCGGCAAAAAATATATTGCCAGTAATATCGCCATCGTATCGATTTATTACCAGTCGCTCTAAAACGTCCGCCGAAGGCAACTGGCCTGGTCGAGCCGTTTTCTAATTGCTATTTGAGCAATAATTATTTGGAACAATTTTATTATTTTTAAAATTTCAAAATTAAATTATTTCCCTCGCTATTACGCTTCCTATTTTTTCAATTCTACTTTTGGTGTAAATTATGTGCTTTCGAGAATCCTATTGACGCAAAATTCATAAGTATAATAATGATAATATATTTCTAAAATGACATGAAAAAATTGGCGAGTCGCCAATTTGTTGCCATTAACTATTGTTGCCTATTTCTCATGTTTTGCATGGTGGGTTCTTACTTTAATTCTGAAAAAAATTTTTTTTATTGTGACGTAATAATAACAATAATTATGGCTCGCTGAAGGTTATGCGTTATTTTTTAAATCAATATTTTCCAAGCTTTGCCATAAAAATCTTTTTAACATTTTATAACAGTGAAATCCTCACAACTCAGGTCGATACTAAGTACATTTTTTGGAAGCAAAGCGTTTTTTCTTTTACTTAAGATTTTCGTTTTTGCCCAGTAACTTTAAGACTTTTTCAAAAAAAGAAATGTAGTTCGGAACTTTTGACGCAGTTTCTTCTATTTTACACGCATGTAGATTATGGATTCCATGAGACAGATTACAAAGATTAAGCACTTAAAATTATCATCTTCCTCCCCCTATTGAACCCGTGTGGCCGTTTGAAAAATTCAATGGCTTCCCAACAATCGCGTCTAAACTAACCGTAAATTAGATTTTGTTTTACAACTTAGTGCCACTGAAGAACCCAACGCTAAAAGGAAAAAGTAACAACAGGTTCTTATGGTGAGCCCAATATGGCGGCCAATAAAATCGATTCGATCAGCTTGAAATGTTTTCCTTTGGGGTTCTTGTGGCCACTGATTACGAGTCTGGAAAAATTCAATTGGAAAAATTGGAAAAATTCACATTGGAAAAATTCAAAATGGAAGACCCGATATGGCGAAAAAAATAAATAAAATTAAAATCGAATGGCCTCTAAAACTTTGACTTTAAAATATGCCAAGGATTTTCAACAACAATTCATTAAAAATTACAAAAACCGTGCCAATTTAACAATTTTTCGCACTTTAATTATGTATTTGGAGTAAAAAACGTTTTTTTTTTTTAAACTTAATATGAAAAATTTTAGAAAATTAATTCTCTACAAATTTGGATGTAGCATCTTTTTACGAAAAATGAAAAATAAGCTTGCAAATCGCAAACAAACTCAAAAAAAAACTAAAATCCAAGATGGCGGCATGCTCCCATATCAAATTTAGAGACGACAGTCGTTTTTCTTCTTTGCAAACGGACGCCAATTGGAAATGCAAAGCGAAGCCTCCTGGTGTTTCCAAGGCAGAGAAGGCCTTCCTCTTCCTATGTATATTGACCTCAAAAGGGAAGAAATCATTTTGTTGTGTTATTCCTATGGGAAAAATAAATGCTCCATGCCGCACCACTTAAAATTATCGCAGATAGGAGATTCATGGAGGATCATTAGTATACCATATACATACTAAAATTTGAGTCGGGCTCAGGTCGCATTGGAGGGGGTTTTTTTGACGTGGTCCAATGCACATACATATGCACAACTTCAAAATCCAAGTAAATGTCCTCTCCCCATCTCACGTTTCTGTTTAAACCCACCCCTTACCGGCGGGGTAAAGCACACAGACTATTAGCACATATTTCGGCCTCGAAAAGTGTTGATGTTATTTAACGGAAAATGGAGCGGGGTGGGGATGTTCGATGCGTATAATGTTTGGATGCTGCGCGGAACAAATATAAAACCTGGTTCCTGCCAAGCGTTAGGACGCCCCTTTAATCGGCTGCAGTAGCTGTTGTTTAATGTTGACTACGAGTTCAAATTCTGTATAAAACGCAAGTATTTTAGTGCAGCGATGGCCAGAGAGTGTTTTGGCCTGTGCCCGTAGACATTGAAAGCCTAAAAATGCTCTGCCCTCATGCCTATGAGGTGACTAACGCTACTTTAGTGCTTATTGGCGGGAAAATGCTAAATAGATTTAAGTTATTTCACCGAAAGTGCGCGAGAATGCATAATATAGTAGTTTTGTGTTAACAGGCCGTATGAATATAAACTAAGTAATTGCTTTTTCTTAAAATTTCACACCTCTTTATCTATTCAAATAAATTTAAGTGAAAGGTCTGAAATTTTAAGAAAAATCAGTTGCTCGGCTTTTATTCATACGGTTCAGTTCGCCAAGCAACGAAAAGCCCAATCACACGCGAATAGTGACGAATAAACTAATAATAACAAAATAATCAAAGCAATAAATACGTAACTAAATGTAAATACAATAAAAAGTTGTTTTTGTTTTTGTTCTTTTGTTTTTTTTTCATTGTGTTCCACTACATTCAAGATATTTATTATATAAAAAGCAAACCAATCTAAGAATAGTACAAATAAAAATTTGTTCTCTTCAGATAATTCATCACAATTATCATTATCATAACTATTAATACCAAATTCTGTTGCATTTACATCATCATTTCGATAATGAGTTGCACAAATGTGATTTTTGAATTTTTCACATTTCATGAAACTAGAAAAATATTTAGTATAGGTACTATATTTAATAGACCCAATTCGAGTAAATTGTTGGTTTGATTCACCAACGAGTGGCGGTTTCGCGCACACGCGCACACACAGTGTTCTTAGTCATTGAATATCGGTATCTTTTAAGAACAGCAAACGCTCAAGTTGATATTCACCTTCATTATTCGAGGAGGAAGAGGAGGTTGCGGCTGTGCCCGCCGACAAAGCGTTGCCACTAATGCCACTTGCTGCATCACCAGTCGCTCTATAAGTCTCCTGTTGCTTATCACCGCCCGGGTGGTGCTGCTTGATTGCCGCTGCTGCTGAATTATTGTTGCTGTCAGCTGATGCGCACAATAGTAAATTGATTTTTAAATATATATTTGCCAGCGGCACACCACGTCTCTGAATGGTAATGCGTTTGCACTGTTCCAACAATGCTGCATCGTACAATTCGCGCAACTCAAATACGCCCATGCCAAGCATTTCATTCAAGCAAGTGCCGGGTTCGCGCCACCACACCGCAAAGTGTATGCGGCCAAAGTTTGGCTTATCCGCAGCCGAAGCGACAGTAGCGCCGCTCTTCTTGTTCTTGTTGCTGTTGCTATGCATACAATCGAGTTCATCGATTAATGGCGTCAAGTTGACATCGCGCTGTGATTCCTGACCGAAACGCGTACACTGCGTTAGGCTATGGAACTTCTCCGATTCGAATTGCATAATATTGAACATTTCATAGCGTGGCACATGCTGATCAATTCGTGCGATAGCTGACATCTCAACAGTGAATATGGGACGTATGTCATTCTGCAGCAATTCCATGCGTTTAGTGCCTTCTGGCTCTAGGGTAAGCGCCTCCAATTGCAGCTTTACGCTCTTGATGCGTCTGAATAGCTGGAGTTCCTCGCGTGTCAAAGTCTCAACACGGTCTTCGACTGCATCTCCGAATTCATCCTCAACAAATGCATCGACATTGGCGCAAGTGGCATTCTGCGAATTCTAACTCCAGGTCCAGCTCCGATTCCGATTGCTTTGGTTGCAGCTTTGTATCACCAGCCAAGTAGGCGACCAGTTTGGCGTCGAGTTTACGCATAGCCTCTGGAAAGGAAGAGAAGGAATAGGAGAGAAAATTTGTAAATTTTGAAATAAACTTAAATTTTTTTAGAGTTAAATTAAAATTTTGAACGTGATTAATTTCGGTTTATTTGAAATTCATATTCACAAAAAAAAAAATATTCTTACCCATTTTTAATTTAAAAAAATGTGGTTATGTTAGTAGTCACTAGAACCAGCAAAAATTCGATTTCTTTTTTTTTTTCTCAATAAGCAAAGCGTCTGCTTTTAAATGTGTCTGTGTGTGTGTGTGCGTGTGTGCGCGTCTTAAATGATCGATGCGAGTACTGCTTTGGCCGCAACCGTTGAGTGGAATGAAAAATTTGCCGGTCGTTAAGCTATTTAAATCAAATATGTAGTTCTCAATATGCGAGCACACAGACCGCTTTTTTCCGCTTTCATGTTATCGGCAAATAATTTCGAACAGATTTTCTGTGCCGGATGATTATAAAATGCTATGAGGCACAAGGGACTCACGAGAGATCGAAATAGTGCGCTCACCTTAATTTCGTAACAGTGGCACAATATCAGAGATTAATATCAAATTAATTTATTTTCGATTTCCAGTTTAGTTATTGATCCTTTCAGTTGTCTTCTCGCAGTGTATCTACTCTCGGTAACGCTAAAGGGTCTAATGTCTTAACGGCTGTTGTTTTTGTTGTCAATCTTTGTAGTCGAACTCAACTAGCAGTAGGCCCAAGAAAGGCTTGCATCAAAGAGAAATGCGTGTTAGCAGAGTGGGTTTAACCTTTAATGGCTGCCATGTGCTTCTGTTCTTCATGTTAAGGGCGTCGCCCGAAGATATCTAGTCTGCTTGTCAGGGGCAGTCGAAACCTTGTCTCTTTGAGTAGGAGAAGGCTGAAGTAAGAGTAAGTAGTTACAAAGCGAGAAGTTTTGCCCTATGGAGAGGTAAAGGAGACATTTATAGTGCAGGAAGTCGAATACTCTGTGCTGTGTGTGTGTGTGTGTGTGTGTGTGTGTGTGTAGAAGGTAATCTGGTGTCATTATCCAGCAAATTTTCTGTCTAACCAACTGAACTTCAGAAGCGCAACCTACTAAAACTGACGATAAGAAATATGTCACGCTTTCGGTGAGGAATATACTAGTGTCACAGGCTAGTAACACCGATGATAAAAGCTCCGTAATGAAATGTTGCAGCTTAGGGAATCATTCAAGTATTCTACCTCTTCCTTAATAGCGAATAGCTCAGTGGCTAACGGAAGTCGCAAACCACCGACGATAAAACGGGTGCGGTTACATTTGTTGACACAGTATCTACAGCCGAATGCACATACTCCAAGGGTAGGGTAATACCAATCCAAAATAACAGACAACTTTCACCTATCGTGTGCACCTCCAGGTGCCGATTATCCGAAAATTGAGAAGTTAATGCCGCAGTCAAAAAACTGGGAATCAAATAGCCAAATATTTTTTTATTGGCGCTGCAATACCTAACGAAGTGGACAATTGAAAATAAGATTTGGGGAAAAATGTTTAGGTAAGGTTAAGGTGGCTGCTGACAAATTTTCTAATTGCCTTGCTGCGCCTCGAATAGGTTCCGTGGTTAGAGATTTTAAACCATTTAAACCAGGTTATCTTTTTTTTAGAAAGAGAAGAAACAGTGACGTTGAGAAGGCCTGGCGAGGCTACAAAACATTTCCGTACAATCCCCGATAGCACTAGTTCGAATGATAATGCTTTAAAATCCGTTTGACCGTGGTGGTTTTTGGAAGTCGGTTAAAACAGAAATATATTTCCAAACAAAAAGTCACCTACATATGTAGATAGTTGGAAGTAGTTTACAGCATCACGAATTCAACAATGAATAAATCTGAAAAAACTTGTACTATCGCTTTCATACAAAAGGTCCACTGTTGTCAAGAGAACAGAGAGTACAACATATTTATTTTGTATTTAGGGAGAGAAAACAGATGTGGAGACAACTAAATTTTCTTGGCATGCACACACTTATGTATATACATTAGGGTGGTCCAAAAACAGTAAAGTCGGAATTTTAATGCTCTCACCCCCTAGTATTGTTCTATATCGAAAAAAGTATTCCCCCAATTTTTATTTTCAAATCAAAAAATATTTAGAGGTCGCTTAAAGCGCTCAAAGTTTTCCGTATATTTTTATATGGAAAAAAAAACTTTTCGTAGAAATGGTATAGAATTCTTGAAAATCAATATTTTTCGATCGGAAAACTCTGGTTCTCTTCAAGAGACTTTCAATAATAATACCCAATTGTTTATTTCACCATTTTTTAATACTAACGATTTTTTATTGGTCCGCCCATTGCATTTTTCGGGGTTTTTATGGGTTTTCGGCGGACCTATAAATTATAGGTGCGATGAAAAAATGGTTAAATAAATAATTCAGTATTGTCATTGGGAATGTTCTGCAGATAAAAAAGGTTTCCGATAGAAAAATATTGACTTTTAAGAATTATATACCGTTTCTACGAAAAGTTGTTTTTTCCACATATAAAATACATGAAAAACTTTGGGCGCTTTGAGCGACCTCTAAATATTTTTTGATTTCAAAATTAAAAAATAGGGATATATTTTTTCGGTAGCGAACAATCCTATGGGGTGAGAGCATAAAAATTCCGACTTTTCTTTTTCACATGCCCTAATGTACATACGTATACGCATATGTAAATGCAAAGCACATGTATTGAGCATTATATAAATTATAAAAGCGTTCATATACATAAATGAATACATACATATGTATGTAGGTGATAACAAAGTTTGCATAAAACAAATATAAGGCAATGAGAATAGTTTAGACCCGGGTGCTTCAGAAGCCAATGAACCATCGGATACTTACATACATACACACATTCAATACGTATTTATTATACAAATACGGATCTATTCGACATCAAGGGGTACTACTTAGTTCTAGCTAATATTTTACTAGACGGTTCTCGGCAAATAAATAAAACTTTTTTCAAGTGGAACATCTGAATCGAGTTCGGAGATGTTTTCGTAAAATATTAAAGTCATCCAATCTGTATCGTTCGTTCGTTTTTCAAAATTGAGGTGTCAATTTACAGGGCTTGGCCTGCAGATGTGCAATATGGTTGTAGGTTTTAGAAAATCGCGTTGATTTTTAATCATTTTTTAGCTGACGGTGTTGTGAATTTTCTTTAAAATAAAGTATGATCGACAATTTCGTTTATAAGTATGGAAGAAAATGTCTACCATCGTCTCGCAAAAAAAAAAAATTATTAGAAATGAACGTGATTTTCTAGCGTCTTGAAATTTGCACTTTATCCTACTAAAATTTAATGGGCGAATTGGTGAATAAAAGCTTTTGATTTTGGCTTATATTCTTGTTTTCGTGCTTTTTTGGTATCCCTGAATCTTGACGGACGTTTAAGATTGATTATCAACCAAGTTTCGATTCTCCTGGGTTTTATGACGTTCGGACAGATTTGGCACGTTCGACTACTCCACCATTATACTCAAATAGGTTCACGGTAGGATACAAAGTTTCATGGTAGGATACAAAAAGTTTCACGATTTATTATGTTCGACAAGCTCATAATTATTGCAAATTATCACAATTTATCAGGTTTTGGCTTTCACGTACGCAAAAGCTTGCAAAGTAGGGGAAATTGAGAGCACCAAGTGACAGTTGACTTGAAGGGGAAGTTGCTTATTTCTGCGGGAAAAATTTTTACCAGCAGCAATTTGCCAGCAAGAAAAAGAGCTGTGGCTCGTTTCTCTAACTCTTTTCTACCGATTATTTCACTACTGGTAGAGAATATACGTCATTATCTACTACTAATTAGCAGTAGAGAATTTTTACAGAAACGAGCCACTGATCAAAGTCATCTGTTTGCAATTTATAAAAATGATGAAATTAATTTTGATGATTTTTAAGTTTAAAATAACTTATTAGAACTGCTTCGGAATAAAGCAAATACTCATTTACTTACGTTTGCTTAGCAAATGGCTTTAGGCAAACCTTAAAATTATATTTGTTTTTATGTTTTCAGTTTCATGCAGTTGTAGGTAAATAAAATTTCGATCTGCTGCACTAAAAACTTGCAAGTTTTTCTTATTTTGCATTCGCGTACTTTTTGGGATATTTTCCAATTTGAGCGATAATCGTTCGCTACTCTCCTGCTAATTGCTGCCGGATATTTTTAACTGGTATTCGAACAGACTAATTGTTCGTAAGTGCAATTGGACGAATTCAAACAAATAACCGAAAATATTATTGCTCGGGTATTTGCGTATAGCCTTTAGACAGGGATAGAAAACTGTCGTTTTTGATTTTTCTGATATGAAAATTTGGATTTCCGGTGTAGCACTTTTTCAAGGGCTGATTGAATTTTGTTAAGCTGGAGTTGTAAAAATAACGAAAACAAGAAAATTCGCATTTAAAACTTAATATACGGCCTTTTGAAGGATGTAGAATTCAATAAAATACACATAGTTGATAGATGGCTAGTAAGCTCTTCCGATGAAAAACTTAAAAAAGGTCATAAACGAGGTTTAAAGAACTGAATAAGTCCCGAAAACCCTGGGAACGTAAGTGAAATCATTAAAACATACAAATATATAGACGACTTATGCCCGTTAAGCTGATGACACAGTTTTTTCGTGTATTATAGATCAAGTAAATACTTTTTAATGAATTGCACTGTTTCTTCTATTTGCTAATTTCTGTAACACTTCTCCATTGAAATATAGTAAATAAACTAAACGTTATCAATCTAATAAATCCAATGTTCACTTATGAAACATCGACACGTGCCCAACATACTGCGGATTTGCTTTGAAAAACAAAAACCAAGGCGACAACAGAGCTTACATAGAACAGCTGTACAATAAACACTCTGTGAAATAAGTTCCTTACCGTACTTCACACTAAAAATGTCTAGAAGCACGAAGGTAAAGAGTTCGTTAATTTCCGTTAACTATGGACGATTAATTTACGTCGAAGAAGAAAAATTAGCAGGGATAGGATTTTGAACCGAACCGCCGATTTATTAAGTAGGGCTTATTTTATTTTTATAGTTTCATTATTTAAGGATATGGGGAACGATTGGAGAACGATGTTAGATATCAATTTAAGAACAATAAATTTCTCAAAGGTTGTAGAAATATTTTTTTTTTATGTTTGGTGGGTTACTACTACAAAAATTGGAAAGTTATCGACACACTTTAGTTTAAAAAGTGACGACAATTATTTGACAGAATATAAATGACGTTCTATGCTGAGTAAGTGGCAACTTTGTCTCCTGGCAGTCTTATCTCGCTGTCTATATAAATGGCATAATCGTTTATAAAAATAGTCCGATTTATGATTAACACAGCGTGAACTTTGAATCTTTTGAATATTCCCAATGGAATTAAAGATTTTTTCAGTTCTTTCTGTAGTCCCCCTCTTTGAGAATCGCTATACAGTTTTTCTTTTGTCTTGGTATACATAAGTTGTCAATTCGAAGATTTAAGTTCAATGTGCGACCTTTCAAAACTGATTGGGGAAGAATTAAAAAAAAAAATCAGATGATATCTGTGTACATTCTATGTGCAAATTAGTGGCTGTGGCTAGCAACAGATTTCCGGTATGAAATTTCGCCACTAAAACTAGGGATAATTTGAATCCGATGAGAAAAAAACAAAGCTGTCGACCATTCTATTATTTGAGAGATAATTATATGATTACTTAAGTACTCTTCCTAAGCTATTTATATTGTGCTTTGAAGTACGTCTCGTGAAAGGCATTCAACATTTATACATATACATATACATATGTGTAAATGCATATTGTGTTACCTTAATTCGCAAAGGCCCTAACCAACACTTTTTTCGAAACTGCGTTTTTTACAGATTCTAGTAGGATGTATTTGAATACACCTTCAATAAAAATTTCGAAAACTTAGTACCAAAAATCGCGGAGTTACATGTCACTTTTTAAAAATCCCTACTTGTTTTTGATACTCATTTATAAATAATTTTTGCTTCTCCTGTAAAATTAAAATTTTTTGGTTAAGGCCTTTGTGAATTAAGGTGACGATATACAAGCATACGGGCACGACGAGATAGNCCGACCATACAAATATTTTGCTAAGTTGATAAATTTGATTAAAAAATTAACACAAATTATTATTTTTTTTTTGAGGGTTGGGGTTTTATCATGACGGCCCTGCAATAATACCATATAGGGAAAAATTCTCGTATCCACACGAGTTTTGAAAGTGTTTCATAAGAATTCATTGTAAAATTCACTTATAAACAGTAGGGTGGTCTTTAAATGTAGGTAGCAAATTTTTTGGTGACGTGCAATAATGTCAATGGAATTAAAGTCACCGACATTAATACACAATTTAAAAGTGATTTAATGTCAGAAATGTTAAAAATCATACAAGTTCAGATTCCTCTATGGAGACTCAAAAAATTAAAATTATTTTTTTTTTCATCTTATAAAAACCGAGAATCGATACTACTTTAGTCAAGATATCACATATAAATGTTGGCCCCGATTGGAGTCGGGTCAGATTAACCTATGAAAACGTCTTAACCGACTGCATCGGATAAGAGGCTTCCAGTAGGGCATTTTGGAAAAGTAGTAATTTGTTTGATCAGGGAATAAATCAAAACACAGGATTCTCCTGCTACCCAACTGGTTTTCCTAAGTTTTAAAGCTGTTTGTGCTGCGCTAGTTCTGCTAACAATAAGACCAAGTAGGGCAGCGCATTGTAAGTATGCGCTCCAACGGCCTCCTATAGCTTCCATTATATTTATGCCTAGCTATGGTTACATAAAGCCCACAAATTATTTTAAGC
>NW_016161789.1:36232-37375 GCF_001687245.7 Rhagoletis zephyria | reverse complement strand
ATATTTATGCCTAGCTATGGTTACATAAAGCCCACAAATTATTTTAAGCGAGAGACCACATCCCTTACCAATAGCCCATTGCAGCAATGTACGCATTTTTTGCGCTTTCCTCAATGTTTGCCTTCCACGATCCAGTCCAGGATCAGGCTTTGTACTCGACCCTGCCAGAAAGGTGCAGGCGGGCACCTCCGATCAAGAGAAGAGCCACATCAGGGAGCACTTCCTAGTGAACAAGACCGTTTCCATCTTGCAGAGGCCACCGGTTATCAAGTTCAGGTAATCTTGAGTCAGAACACAAAGGGTAACGAAGAATCTTCCCCACGTCATCTGCATAGGCAATCACCCTAGAACCCCTTTTCTCCAGTTCGTCTAAAAAATCACTTACCACCATGGTCCAGGGAAAGCGTGAGGAAACATGAGCTTGCGGGGTTCCTATAATTAAGTATACTATTGAATACTCTTAAGGGTTCTGTCAAGTTTAAAGCCTATCTCTTAAATCATCAGTCATAAGTTTAAATGGACCTAATTAGCGTTAAAATGTATGTAATCACCGTGACCCAAATTATAATTACACACATTAACTTATCAAGTGCTTATTAGAAATCTAAGTACATACATACTTATCGTAGTTAATAGCACGTGAATCCATATATATATATACATATATATATATATATATATATATATATATATATACACATACCCACTATAACCTGAAGGGAGATCTCCCTATGTGAGGAATAAAAGAGTACTCCCCTTAACCTGATTTCTGAGCAATAAGGGAGATTTGTCGGTTTTGTACTCCTTTATTACTCGTTTAGGAATCAAATAGGAGATCTCCTAAGCGAGCGACGAAATGATACTCCCCGAGGCATGATTTGGTAGCAATAAGCGAGATTTGTCGATTTTGTACTCCGTTATTACTCGTTTAGGATTAAAAAGTGATGTCTCCTAAGCGAGAAATCCAAGAGTCTTCTACCCACTAGAACCTGAAGGGAGATCTCCCTATGTGAGGAATAAAAGAGTACTCCCCTTAACCTGAGCAATAAGGGAGATTTGTCGGTTTTGTACTCCTTTATTACTCGTTTAGGAATCAAATAGGAGATCTCCTAAGCGAGCGACGAAATGATACTCCCCGAGGCA
>NW_016161789.1:30046-36207 GCF_001687245.7 Rhagoletis zephyria | reverse complement strand
TGATTTGGGAGCAATAAGCGAGATTTGTCGGTTTTGTACTCCGTTATTACTCGTTTAGGATTAAAAAGTGATGTCTCCTAAGCGAGAAATCCAAGAGTCTTCTATTTGATTGATATGAGAGCAATACGCACGTCGTTCAATAGAAATTTTGTGTTTTCGAAAAATATTATCATAGAAAAAAAAACAACAGAAAATATTTCTTATAGGCGCATAAGGAGGACACAATAATCTAATTTGGATAGCACACAGATTTTAATAAAAGTCCGTTGGTATGTACCTCAACTTTTGTTTAAATATTTTAAGCATTGTATTACTTACAAATATACCGTTAAATACTTTTCAGATTGCGCAAATTAGTGTTTGCATTTAAGTGTGACCCCCGGGTTTAAACATCGCATGGGTGACAAAGATGTCAGATAAGCAAAGTCACCTTCACAATTTCCCCGCTTGGTGGATTCCTGACCAGGCAAGCATCCTTGACAACCAGGAAATCATATACGAGTACATACTTATATGTGCATATCTTATCTTACCGTTTTGTTATTATTAAGTTTTACTTTCATATGATTTCTCTGCAATGTAATTCTAAAATTAAGCAATTATGTAAGACGTATCATTTATGTTTTATCTGATCTCGTACTTATATCTGTTAAGGTCTTGTAAAATTAGCACAAATGCACGTGATTAAAAAGTTAAATAAAAAATTTAATAAATAGCAAAATCTATTTGGCTAATTTAAAATGTTCGTTATCATTGCTCTCTTATTACTCCTATAGGAGGCTTTCGGGATGCCTCTAATGGGAGCACTCTCTTATTGCTCGTTCGGGAGGTATATGGGATGTTTTCTATGTGCACTCCCTTGTTGTCTTTTTGGGAGGTTTCTGGGAGGTAACTATGGGAGTACTCCCGTATTGCTCCATTAGAAGGTTTGTGGGATGATAATTCTGTGTGTGCTCCCCGATTGCTCGTTTAGGAGGTAAAAGGGATTACTCCCCCTCCTAGGACATCCAATGTTAAAGGGAGTATACAAAATTACATGCTTATACACAGAAGCATAGGGAGCAATGGGTAGTATTCGTATACTCCAAAGGGAGTACTCACCGAGCAATCGTACGATGCTCCCAAGTTCTACTGGGTATGTACATATAGACACATGTACATGTAAGTAGTTTAAAATTCAGTCAATAACTTATTCTTATCAAGTATAGACGTAACAGTTGCATAATTACTTATGTATGTACATACATATGTAATAAATAGCATAGCTTCGCACAGCAACAAATACATTTCTTTAAGCAGATTGTACAGTTTTACACAAAAGGCAGATGAGTTCACAAGCTTATCAATTACGTCGACAGTGTTTCATCATTTTATGACGAGATAATGTTTTCTACATTCTAAGTATTATTTTGAGTATGCATTTTTGCAGCCCATTAAATTCTAGTAAAAAAACTGCAAGTTCGAAGTTAGTCAAAATTCCTAGCTACCAAAAAATGTACTTTATTGTAATAAAATTGGTTGGGTTGCACATCTGCATACTCAAAAAAATTCAAAAAAATCTGATTAAAAAGTTTAAAATTTGCTGAATTTTTTTTTTATGTTTTTTGTTGTAGAATGAACCATATTTTTATAAAAAATTGGCGGAAAACTACTGGAAAAAAATTGTTGCGTATATTGTGAAAAAATTGCTGAACCAATACTTTTTGACGGCACTGTAACTGTTTGATTTATGATTGAAAAGTTTTAAATAAAATTCTGTCAACCTAATGTGAAAGCAAAAATAACGTTTTTTTTTATTGATCTTTTACCAGACGGAATCACTGTCAAGTAATCATAATTCAATAATTGTAATTAAGTAGTATTGAGCATTATGTGTGAATAAGCGTATGCACATACATATAAATAATTTTTCTGCTTCCTGTGCATCACGGTACCCGGCAGATGCTCAACACAGAAGCCAAAAATCAAGGTTATATGCATACATATTTTCTACAATGTCAACGACGATTACAAATGTATGTATGCAAAAATATGCATATGTATACACACACATGCACACCGGTGAGTATAATTCAAACCGGTATAGCTCAGTTGCTGTGCGTTGGGTAACCGCCTACACGCAAAGCTCTTTAACAGATCCCTCATGTGACAACTCTCATGCAATGCCAAGTATGCATAACTGAGCTATGAGCCTTAAAGCTGGCTACAAACGATAAACATGTGCGTGCTCTTTGTGCATGTTGATAAATAAGGGTAAATAACGGCGGTTTAAAAAAAAAAAGTACATAATGGGGATGAGAATATCCGTTTATTCGAATATCCCGATATCCGTTCGGGTATTCTTGTATATGAACAAAATCCGGTTAAATCAGTTCTCTTTTGGAATGGGGTTAATGATTGAAGAGGAAATTAGTCAAGAACGTAAACCTACCGGTACGTAAGCCCGAGTCAGCTGATACGATCTGGCTTACCAGAGCGCCATGTAAATGAAAACTCAACAGCGCATTATATTTCTGTAGTTGTTTTCCGTAGCGCAGAAATCTGGGGAATTTAGATTTTTCCGTGTCAGCTGATTTCTTTCTTCTATAGAAATTTACTATCGAATAAGGTTTTTTGTTAGAAAATGAGTAGTTTATATTTAGCTAGCATCTATTATAGCCCGAACAATTGTAGTTGTGAAGGTAAGTTTATAAAAAGGTATTGATGAGTGGCAACACTGTAGTAAGCCACACTGAGGCCGCCAGTAATCGACAAAATTCTGCGTATGCAGACAGCGTTTAAGTATAAGTTCTGCGTTCTTGACTAATTTTACCTTAAGTAACACAACTATGTATACATATTCGCGTATTTGAAATCTACGCTCTAGCCGCAATATCACATATGATCCGCCGCAGGGTTCCAACCAAGGTTTAATAAGTTATCAAAATTTTTGCTCTGAACCTATTCTGGTGAACGATTAAATTATTATATTTTTTTACTCCTTAAAAAAAACGTAAAAAATTAATAATAGTAGTGCCAATGATTTTTTTCATGGTGTCGTTTGTTTCTGATTTGAACTGCCTTTTGAAAATGCGTTTACAAAACCAATTTGCGGATAATGTAGTAGTGCTGAGTGGGATTGTATGTAAAAACAAATTATCGCCACTTTTTGCAAAATCCATCAATCTTCAAAAGAAGACTAAGTACCTACGTTAAGGTTAAAAGCAGAGTTGAAACGAAGTCGAATATGGACACGAAAAACAGTGCATTATTTAGTAAATAGAACAGAACTTGGATGTTGTGTATTTTAGCAATTTGCAAGCAATTCGTCTTCAGCTTTGTTTCCACCCTATTTTTAACCTAAAACTTCAACGATATTTGCGCAGTTTTTGAAGAAAAAAATGAATTTGTTGGTGTGGGTTAATTTTTCCGATAATAAGCCTATTCAAATGAAGCTGGGTGTATGAAAATATGAATGGACTCGTATTTACTAACTTATACATATGAGCATACATACATACAGATCTGCACATGCATAATTGAAGGCCAATGTCATAATCTAAAAACTGCTTTGAATTTTCGCAACATGCATGGCAAATCAAGTATTACGAGTTTACAAAAAAAAAAACAAAAAGAGAAAGAGAAACATTGGTCGTAAGCCAAAGGAAATTACAACCAGTGTTGCCACACATGGGCTTTTCCTACCAAAACTGGTAGGTATTTTCCCATTTGGTAGGTTGGTAGGCTTGATTGGATTTTGGTAGGTTTCGTGCCAATGAGTAATAAGTAGTTATTTGCGAAAAATAGAAAAATTTGTATCTCCAAGCATTATGGCAACCTTTTTTAATGTTAAGGAATGTTTCACCGATGTGTTCGTATGACGGCGGTCGAAAACATGTAAATATACCTGATTCCTAAGTACAAATGTATACCCTTATTATTGCGCCAATACACAATATGAATATCCATATATAATTTATGGCGTACTTGGACCAATATTCCATAAAAGTCTGCCAATGGGCTCGCACCCAACCAATTTCCAAGCGGAGGTCTTCGTAATCGAAATCTGTGTTCACGAAAGTCATCGCAGAAGGCAAATGAGGCCAGAATAAATATTATGTCGGATATTCAGGCAGCGTTAAAGGCCTTAGACTCTTTTAGTACGGCGGCAAGACTTGTGAACTCTTGAACCACCTGGGAGCCCACAATAGCGTAACGCTGCGATGGGTTCCGTGATATGAAGGGTTTGAAAGCAACGAAAGGGCTGACTGTCTCGCAAAGCGTGAATGCCAAATGCGCTTGTATGGTCCCGAGATATTCTGTGTTACATCTAAAGCATACACTGCTGACCTACTTAGGAGTTAGCTGGGATTAATCTAAGATTGCTGCCCACTGGTGGAAGTCAAAGGGCATAAGACAATCAAAGAGATTCATAGCTCCTTCCATCAGGAACTCCGAAAGACACCTTGAACTTAATACTCTTACTGGCTACCTGACAAAGCAATGCAAGTTAACGTACCATTTGAATTAAATAGGTCTTTCTGTAGAGACGGACTGAAGGTTTTGGAAGGAAACCCCAGAGTATATTAGTTTGATACACCTTGGATAACGATTGACTTTTTTACGAAAAAATGCGCTTGAAAATTTTCCGGCGAAGAAAGACGCGCATACGTGGATTAAACATCATTCTGGAAAAACTCTTTAGGGAATTAGTAAACTGTTACACTCGTAACATTAGTTGATCGCGAAAATAAGTTTGTGTGTCTTTCTTCGCCGTCGCCTATGGTAAGATTCTTTCTACGCCGACATTTTTTACGCGCCTTTTTCGCTATGTGTAGAGGACATACATTTGGATAAGTCTGTACTGTAAAAGGAATTGTTATACGCTCGTTTTTATTGTACTAGCTGTGTTTTTGGTTTACTATATGTTATCTATGTTTTAAATAAATTTGACATTGAAAAAAATAAAAATATTAAAAACTAAAAAAAAAAATGTTTGGTAGGTTTTGGTTAGTTATGGTAGGAAATTTTAGTAGGAAAAAAATTTTGCCTGTGGCAATACTGATTACAACACAAGTGGCGGACTGTGGGTTTAATACAAATTTATTTACATAAATACATACATATGTATGTACAGTGTCGTACAAAATAATAGTTTCAAATCTTGCGCAAAGCTCACAAAACCTAGTTAAACTTAAAAAAATTTCATCAAAATTTCGGTTTTTCAATTAGATTTCATATAAACATTTCGAGAATGCAGTTTTATAGCCCATAAAATGCAAGTTTCAAGTCGCTAAAAATTACCGTTGATTTTTTAGAATTTTTGTCTTGTGGAGGGTGTTGCTCATTTTCTTCCGTATAAGTACGGTAACCATATTTATAAGAGCCGAATACAGGACAAAAAATAATTTTGCAAATTTTTTCCTCAGCAGCTTACAGATCTTAAAACCTTCTTCAATGATCCTAGATGTATTAGACCTGAAACAGTATCCTTTTAGTAACATCATAAATTTTTAGGATTATCTTCTTGAGATTTTTACCCCGTAAAATTTGTTTAAAAAAATTCGTTACATTTTAGTATAGTACAAAGTATGTTCGACCAATTTTTTGAAACAGAAGCAAATGAGCAGCACTCTCCACTCGCACTTTATATACTCAATTTTAATGAGTTACAAAACTGCTAACAAAATATTTTTCTAAAGATTCTAATTGAAAAGTTTGAAATTTTGGTGAAACATTGCAAAATTAAGTTTTATAGTTTTTTACACAAAGTTGTAAATTTGGTATTATATGGTGTTTGTTAGGAAAAGAATAAAATATATAATAAACAATAAATAAACTATGGAAAAGTAGCCAAAACCTACTAAAATGTCAAGTCCTGATTTCTATTTTGGTCACTGTATGTACAGTGGTCCACAAAATAATAGGAGTGCGTTATTTTGGTCAGTTTTTGCTATTTGTTTTTTGTTTATTTAATGTTTATTATTTTTATACAAAAGTCAAGCTGGGTATACAACAAACAACGAATAAATTCAGATTTCAACCTTTGTACAAAAATTATTAAAATTCTGTAAATTTTCACCAAAATATCAAACTTTTTAATCAGAATCTTCAGAGAAAATTCTGGTATGCAGTTTTATAGCCCATTCAATTCTAGTCTGAAGAAGTGCAAGTTTCAAGCT
>NW_016161789.1:0-24522 GCF_001687245.7 Rhagoletis zephyria | reverse complement strand
TTCGATAAATCAGTAATTATTGAAGCTAATTTATTCAAAATTGATGCTTGCAACAATTCGTTACCAAGAAATACGTTTAGGATACAATTTTGAAAAATGGGCGTGGCACCGCCCACTTATGATCACATATATGTATCTCGGTAACCGTTCTACCAATTTGTACCAAACTCGGTGTGGTTATTGTACTTGCCACATAGAAGCAAAACGTTGAAACTTATTGAAATCGAACTAAAATTACGGCCGCTTTTCATATAACAGTAAATTTCAGATATGCTTGAAACTTCAATATTTCGAAATTTAAGGACGCTAATTTACTCAAAATGGATACACCTCGGTTTACCATGTAGCGGTAGCTTTCGGAAAGGTGAAAAACATATACTTAATACTTGCGCCGGGTATTTAATGTTCGGCTCCGCCCGAACTTAGACTTTTTTACTTTTTATATTTGTAATATCTATAGCAACATTCAGTTGTCTACCGCAACCAATACAGGGTACTCAGTGACCTTGAAATGCGCTACTGGATCGCTGTGAAACTGGCAAAAATATTGGTGATTTTTATAAAAAAGGTACTGTTGCCATGACAACTAAACAACAACAAAATTCTAAAAAAAATCGGGTTAAAAAGTTGAAAATTTAGATGCAATTTTGCAGAATTTTTATAATTTTTGCACAAAATTTGAAAAATGAATTTATATGGTTTTTGTTAGATAATGAGCTATACTTTTATAAAAAAAAAAAAAAATATTAAATAAATAAAATAAAAATAGCAAAAATTTGTTAAAATGTCGTGTCCCTATTTATTTTTCCACACCTGTATATAAAAGAGCAGCTGCTTAAAGTTTGAAGTCGATATACTCTATACTGTCGCGGTCCGATTCTAGAAGGATGCATATCCACGTATTCGTCTCGTGGAGGACTTTTATACATAGCTAGGTTTAAAGAGAGTTTTCAAATGCTAAAAATTAAATTAAATTAATGGCATTATTCAAATATCGCAATACGGTTATCAAAGGCAAAGGGTTTAAGAAAGCTAATCACAAAAAAAAACTTCTTGAAAGGGTTGCCACCTGTTTGAATAACTAGATTCCATTAACTTGATTAGATAAAAGAGTTATTACAATATGGGTGTCAAACGAAAGAGATTTAAGAAAGCTCACTTTCCAAAATATTTTAAAGAAGGTTGCACCGGCTACAATAATTAACTTCGATTACTCATGTATTTATGTATTTAGTCTAAATTAAATCATGTATACAAAATAAAGTTGTTTATGGTAGTGTGACATCGATATGCTCTATGTTGCCGCATGCTAAAAAGTTAAATTCAATTAAGTTAAATGAATTATGCACTGCAATACGGGTATCAATCGAAATGGTTTTTGGAAAGGCTGCATTTCTAAAGTACATGTGAAAGGTACCCCTTGTCTACAAAACTAGTTACATATGTATATATAAAAATCGACTGCTTTTTATGTTAAAGTTAAAAAAGTTCAGTTGATTTTTTCGGTATTCGAAATATTAAAAAAAAGTAGGTAATAGTGAAAAATCACCATCTCCATCAAAAATCAGAAACCAAAAATCGGGGAAAATGAATATTAAAACTCTTTTTTAACATTTGTTATTACTTTTGAAAGATGAGCGCATCTTGTGTTTATAGAACTTTGTATTAAACGAGTAATTTTTAAGCAAAAAGCTCAGCCAACTTCAATTCTCATATACAAATTTAGAAGTACCGTTAATTTTTTCATGATCCAATGATCAGATCTAAACCAAGTTAAGGGACGACCCTTGAGGTACCATCTTTCCGATAAAAAAAAAGTTATGGAAATCCGTTCACGTGGTCCAAAATTATGCGGTAGCATACGTAAAAGTAAACTTCGTGTAAAAACCTGTAACTGTCAAATAACAAAATTACTCTCTTGAAAGGGAAAAGCGAGAGCGAAACTGTAAATGTTACTTGGAACGCGAAAAACCACTTTTCCTGCAACTACTTAAATATTTTTTAAACAAATGTAAGGTTCTTTGCTTTCCCGCCGTTCTGTTTTTGCCTATCGTTTGACACTTTTCATGAACTTGCAGGAAGAAAAACTTCGGACTAAAACCTGCAACCTGCAACATCTGACTGAGAGGTTTTTTGGCACCTGGAACGCTTTCCTGTAAAAAAACCTGCAAATCGTGAATATCGTGAGCATCTGGAGCATAAGTAAAGAAAGAAAAAATATTCTGACGAATTAATAACCTCCTTTTTTTAGTCGATTAAAAATTTTTGAGTTCTTTTTTAATTTTATGTAAATAAAGTGCAATTTATGAAACTTTAAAAAGGTTATTTATTTATTACATACTGTACATAAAACTTGCACAAATGTATTTTTAAGAGCATATTTTCAGTATTTTCTGGTGATATATCTTTAGAAGTATAAATACATACACACATTATTTTTGTTACTTGAAATAATGGCGCGTATGCATAAGAGTTAAATAATTGCCATTTCTTGTGATTTTAGACCATTTACTTATATTTATTTGAATAAATTGAGTATAAGGTCTGAAATGTTAACAAAAAGCAATTATTTATATTTTATTCATACGGCCCAATCAATAGCAAGCAAGAGGAAAAAATAGTTTAGCAAAGTGTAGTATTAAACGTACGAAATTTCTTTAAAGCTGCATATTGGTTTAGGAAATTGTAGAAGAATAAATTTCTTTTTTCATTTCTTGCGCGTTTTTCTATACTAACTTGGTTTTCCTTGAGAGATAGGTGTGTAGATAGTATCTAAGAATTTTGCGAAAAAAATGAACGAGGTGTGCTCCCTACGGTAGATGAATCAACTTTATATTTTTTTGGCATTGGCGATCGCACAATAGCCAAGGGGTTTTAAAATAAATTGGTGTAATTAGCAGTCTGTTAAAGGTTAACACGCGCCACAAAAGGAGGCGAAAAGTATGTTTTTCTCTTTTATTAAGTATTTTTAAATAGAAATACCATTTATATTCAACCATTTATATTACATTTGCAACATCCCTAATACATACATATGTGCAATTAAAAGTATTCCCGGCAGGCAATTTTGCTGTGAATCTTCAGACAAACGTTGAACTACACACCTCCGCTGAACATATTTCGAGAACCATTCAAGTTCGATATTCTTTCTTTATTCTAATGCTCGATCCCCCTTAACTTGTCGTTATTGCACTGTTTTAAATATTTAAAAAACAGCTGCCTATGGTATTTTTCAAAATTAGTGTTTCTTTTGAGACTGGCAGTGTTAATACCGTGTGCGACCACATTCCTATACTACAAGTACATATGCGATTCTCTGATTGCATAATGGTTGAAGCGTACTCAAGCATTGCCGGCAAGCCAACGCAAAAAAAAGCAATAATAAATAAGGCATACTCGTATGTATATTATAAAATCAAGTTTTTAGTCCAGTGATGAGTACCAAAGATAAAAAAGCAAAACATTTGCAAATGAAAGGCCATTGTCACTTTCGTTCAGCAACGCTTTTCAGTGTTCATATTTTGTGGATATGTAAATATATAATATTGTACGTAGTACGTATATAGTATATATATACCTTAGATAATTTCTTTAGAATCGTTTGTTAATTGTATACATTGGCAGTAACATATACGTATTTTAAATTTAATAAATGTTGCTGGTTCCCTGTTTAATTCTTCCGCCTTTACTCACCTTTTGCCTCGTCGTTTGCACGCGCAGCCGCTGCCACTGCTACCGCTGCTGCAGCAACTGCATTTCCCGTTGCTGCCCCTTGATGATGTTGAGGTGACATTTGCAACGGTGTTGGCAAACCCGATGACGGTGCTGATGATGATGATGGCGACGATGACGACGGTGATAAGGACAACGCATGCTGATCCTTCAGCTGTTGCAGCGTCGTCAACTGCTGCTGCCCCAAGTTTTTGGCGGCATGCGCAGTATGCTGCAGCGTTTTGGGCGCTGCTGTGGTGCAAGCTGCAAATAGCATTCTGAAGCGTAGCTGGATTTCTCCTGTCTTCAGCTGCTGCTGCTGCTGTAACTGTAACGACTCCTTCGGCTGTACACCTTTGACGCCGCCGTTGCGGTGGAGAGCATAAACTTCTGGTATATGCTGAAAAAGGCAACCACTGTTGTAGTCGCTGGTGTATTTGCGCAATAATCGAACACCCGGTAAACTTATGTGAGCGCGGCTCAACAACTATTTACCCACTAAGCGGTGTTACGAGTACCTATAGATGGAAGTGTGAATGTTGTAACACACAGAAATCGCGATAAAACAATTATTTTGCAATTTGCTTTGGGTGCAACGGAAATTTTACTGGGCTCACACGATTGCAAAAATCTAAGAATAGCGAAAGACTCTTGCGCTCACTGCAGCTTGTATACGTGTTGGTATTTTTGAATCAGAAATGAGTGCAATTGCTTCTCTCTGGTCCAATATTTTCACAGGGATAGTCTGCTTGTTTTTGCTTTTGTACAACAATTTTATACATACATAAGCTAGAGGCAGCTTCGAAGCTCTCACAACTTATATCTTCTTTGGTTGCACCTGTTCTTGGGCGTTTTTCCACTATTCCTCGCTATACTACTCTTCGTAGGATTTCGATTTTTCCTGGACGTTTCGGTATTGCTGTTGTACTTAAATATTGATGCCAATATGGGCTGCTTCAATGGGCGTGACACTTTTACTTGTTTTATAGAAGAATCTTAAACGATACACTTGAAAACTCTGAAAAATCGCTACACGCGATATATGTACATATGATATACGTTGCTAGAACAAAATCAAATCATTTAATAATCCAAGAGTGGTGATTTAAATTGCAAGTTTTTGCATTTCGCGCACTATACACACGTACAAAGTAAATAAATATTTAGTAGTTTCGCGCACTCGCGCTATTTTTTATAGAATTTTCACAAGCCAAAGAAATTACACTATGCACCGGCTATTTTCCACAATATATGTACACATGTATATTTAACTTCTTCTTTCAATTAAAACATCCAGAAATTTCACAAGGCATACGGGCAACGAACCGAACAACGATGTATACAAATGCCAACCGAAACGAAAGGCTCACGATGAGGAAAACACTTCTGTTTCCTCGTCTTTTTTCCGGGTTCTATTTGCAGCAATACGAAACGCAGGAGTTGCCATACACACACGCACGTAAATATATGTAAATTTATTAACTTTTCTTATTTTAACCGGCTTTTAAACCTGTTTTTAATAGCATATATTTCGAGGCGAGCAGACTTCAGAAAATTTCCTGTTGATCAAACAAAAGAATCGATAACTCTGTCGATGAAGCTTTGATCAGCTGCTCAGGTGTGTGCTAATTGAATTCTAATAAGCGGGGATATGGCAACTTCCGATTGGATATGACAGCTGCTGGCCGCTGCATGGTGGCAGTGTTCACAGCAATGCATTAAGATATCGATATTACGATAAAAAATTATTAACAAAAAAGAAACATTTATAAATAAATATTGGGCCGTATGAATAACTAAGCAATTGCTTTTTCTTAAAATTTCATACCGTTTACTTCAATTTTGTTTGAATAAATCGAGTAAAATGTCTGATATTTAAGAAGAAGCAATTGCTTATTTTTTATTCATATGGCCCATTAATACATACGTATCTATAATTTACCGAATGAATCCAGTAAAATATTAAATAGTAAATTAATTCATTTTGATGGCTTAAGTCGAATATGGTACAGACATTATGAAATATTACAATTACACAGTGCAATGTACTTAAAGAGTAGATACAATAAACGTTATCTTAAATGATTACACAGAAAGTAGCTCTGCAATGGATTGCAATTAATTGATTATGATTCCAACAAGATCTAAATATTTCGAAAGTCCTGTTAATTGGAGCGTTTGAAATCTATCAACCCAAGAAGGGACGAGCAGTCAATTTTACACGAGGGTGTCAAGAAGGAATGAAACAGACAGAAATGATGTTATATTATTTAATGATAATAAACTCATCAATTGTCTACGAGACTCTTAGGATAGAATCGGTTCAGGAAAATTTAAGCAAAGTACAAGCAAACGTGGGAAATATTTAAACTTATAGAGGGCCATCCATCCAAACATGTAAAAAAAATATACATGAATAACATCTATCGATTTTTAGAAAATGCGTAATTTTGCAATTTATTTATTTTATTTGCCTTTCAAAGTTTCATCAGTTACTACACCAAAATCATTCATAATCGACCATATTTCACTAGATGTTACTCCGTACCACAGAGAACGCACAACAAGTACAACGAATAGTAATTCGCGTATTTGTAAATGTTTCTTATTCAAATCACTGCCTGGCCACCAACGCCACCAACTATCGTTTGATTTACCTTGCCTATAACTTTCATAACTTTTCTCGTTGTCAGCGTTGTTGCCTTGGCCGTATTTTTATGCAAACATACGCAATTCATCACGATGCGCTATTGGTTTAGGTGGTGATGGTTCCTCCCATTCTCCCAATTCGGCATCATAATATTGCGCTGCACGATATGGCCGCAATTCCCATGGTACTTGATCCTCCATGGCAGTTAGTTGTACACCTAAATCCTCCAGACATGGTATGTCCGAACGCACAACATCGGTAACACATTCGCGTTCAATACGCTCCACATGTACTTCGCCTATGGGTTGGCCTGGACAGATAAGTTCTGTGAATTTGGCTTTGAGAAGGAAAGTAGGGTCCCAACGCATGTCATAGCGATGATAGCCCCACCATTTTTCGTCCTTGCGCATAACGCGATGGAACCAGTCGACCAATTCACTCAGCTGATAGCGCTTGGGGCTGTAAAAATTAGATTGTTAAAAAATTTGATATAATATTTTATGACACTTACCCTACAGCTTGGTAAACTTGACCGGCGGTATCTGGATCCTTAGCGCAATTGATAATGGCTTGCGCTACATCCGACACATAAACCGGTTGTTTTACAGTACGCTCTCCGGCGAACCATAGTGGCATCGCGCGGAATTGACGACGCCAAATGTGAGCATAATAGCGGAGGAAACGATCCTCAGAACCATAGATATCTGCTGGTCTGATAATGGTTGCATCAGGGAATTCATCGCGTACCGCGCATTCACCCCAGTATTTACTCTTCAAAAAATTACTCCCACCCTCGAGAACAAAGCTCATGGGTTCGGGACTAGCATTCAGTGCAGACAAGTGAATCAACCGTTCAACGCCAGCTTCTTTGCTGATTCTGTAAAAGAGATACGAATAAATATTTGTATATGAACCAAACCTATACCATAATTTAGTTTTTTGCATACCTAGCAATACGGCGAGCACCTTCTACATGCACATCGTTGAACTTGAAGTTCTTCGTCTCGAATTCGCGACCGATTAAATTGATGACAACGTTAGAGTACTTCACAGCATTGCGTATAGCCTTTTCGTCTCTTAAATCGAAAAACTGGAATAGCACTTGGCCCAAATCGCCGCATACCTTTAGACGAATAGCCTCACCGAAATCAGCACGATAGGGAAGAATCATTTGGGTGCCAGTTTTGCCCAGTTTATTGCAAACATAGCGCCCCACAAAACCTGTACATCCGAATACGGTTGCAACAATACCATTGAAACTGCTGCGTCCGCCGGTACCGCGACGCATCGTGCCGAGATTGGTTGACTTCAGTGGGCGGGGCGCATCGGAAGAGCTCGACGAGTGGCGCACGCAAAATACACTCAATGCGGCACTGCCCTGTTGCTCTGAAATAGAAATAAGGAACTCTGCATAATCATACCAAATTATTGGAAATATTTCAGAGCTAAACGTAAGTTACATAAGTTTTATACATACTCCTGTCATAATACTTTTAGTATACTCCATTGCAACTTACTTGCTAACTGGCCATTGCGCAGCAAAATTAATGAGGACATTTCGAATTATTTCACTATTTGGTTTGGAATTAAATCCCCTAAAGCCGTCGAAATTTTGATACCCCAAGAAAAATTCGCAATCAGTCGTATATAAAAACTTCACCCCCGAAACGAAACACTTCTGACGTCTGTTTTGTTTTTGTTTTCAAGTGTCATCCGCTGAATTCCTGCACTACCGGAAGTACAAGGTGATACTTTGAACATAGGAGCATGGGAAAGAAACGATACACCCCAGACAAATTAAAGGCCCTACATACGCAATGATTTATCCTGGGCAAACACGACGACAATGTGCGCGGGCAAGCTCATGCTTGGTGTGCATGTTCGTCTTTTGGGGGGCGGTTTGCGAACATTGCATTGGAAACAAAAACAACAACCTCGTAATAGCAAAGGTAAATTTATAAAAACGGAACACTCGTTACTTTGAAAATGTGCGCGGCGAAAAGAGTCGAGGCCGTCTTTTTTGTTAGGTCGGTGTTATGCAGACAAACTTTTGTTTGCCAAATTAAATGGCGGCTGCTTAGTTTGCTCGGAGATGTTTATGTCGAGTTTGGCACAGGGTTGCACGTTAATTATGGTTTTCATGGCTATTGCCAACACTAAATGAAAATTTCAAATGTACTTAACGCGCACAATTAATATATTTTTATGATATCGTATAGGCAATTAACTGCGCCACTATCTTTGAACCTCCTACAGCATTAATTCAGTTCTCTGGCTTTCGGTATCACGGCAATTTTTGTGTATAACAATAATAATCTAAAATTTTTGTATATGACAACACCGAATTTGCGGCAGTTTGACCACACAAAATTAGTTTGCTGTGGGAGTCGCCAAACTCGCTCTCTCTGAGTTTTCTGCAAAAACAGTTGTACTCAGTTTGCCAAACAAAACTTCTCATATCACCGACCGATCTTATTTCCTTTATTTCTATCATCGCTCACTTTCTCTTCAACGTTTTTTGTCGCCCCAACCAGAATTTATACAAGGTGGTGTTCAAGGCGAATTTGTACAAGGTGATGTTGATGGCGAATTTAGATTTTCGCCGCGGTACTTCCTAATGTCTAAATGATGTGTTTGTTGTAAACATGGCGAATTCATATATAAATAAATTGTATAAATTCGCCTTGGTGGTGTTACTGGCGAATTTAGATTTTCCCGCAGTCCTTATGAATGTCAAAATGATGTGTTTCTTGTAATATAAATTCGCCTTCAAGGCGAAAATCTAATTTGCCATGAACCACCTCATGGCGAATTTATGCAAGGTGGTGTTGATGGCGAATTGAGATTTTCGCCGTGGTACTTAGTGTGTTTGTTGTAATATGAATTCGCCTTGTTTACAACAAACACATTATTTTGACATTAATAAGTACCGCGGCGAAAATCTAAATTCGCCATCAACACCACCTTGTATAAATTCGCCTTGACCACCTTGTATTAATTCGCCTTGTTCGCGTTGATATACATGTTCGACGATGACAAATTTCTTTGCTCGATAAACTAAAGATTTTGTAAAAATCGATAAATGGGCTACATCTTTATAAAAGTGTTAAAACAGAAACCACGGAAAAGAAATTTGTGCTGTGGTAAAAAAAAGTTTTTACTGTGTAAACTATACAAAAACGCATAAAGCAAATTTCTTTTGCAAAGAAATTTCAATATGGATTTGTAAACTACAAGAAGTTGCAAGTCCACAATAGCAAGTTAAAGCAGGCAATCTCGAAAAGTTTTTTGCATCTGAAGAGCGCTGTTGCGACCACAATTGGCTGCCCGTCGAAACGCATATAGCGCTGCTACGCTCACCGGCTTTGCTGCATGCTACTATACGACTTGTAAACTAAAATGAGTTCCGCCATTGGAAAGCCTGCGGTTGCAACAACGAGTGAGTGTAAAATTCTATTCCTTTTTTATTTCACATGTTAATTTTATTACAAGCTTAATAACTAGCAATGCAATATGATTGTTGGTAGATATTTGGAATATATTTTGGTAATCTTTAGTTGGAGGCGTGGCTCTTGATACTCCACCCACTAGCAAGAGCACAGTTCAAACTTTGTAATGCATCATACCTGACTCCTTCACCCCTTCCTCAGACCTTGGGAACCATTTGAATGGCGTAAAATTAGCATTTAGCACAGAAATTGTAGACTCGGAATACCCATTCCCACGACAGCCGGTTCTACGTACCGGAATGACTCGGGTTTCACCCGACCAAGGGCTGTTGTTTCGGCGATCTAACCCCGTTTAGGTCGGCGAAGTATCTCAGAAGTTGTCCGTCCATAGGGCAACATTCACTACGCATTCTCCTACTCAGGGCTGGCATCGAGTCAAACCCTGGGCCAGAAATATACACCTGCTGTGTATGCCGAAGACGATTACACCACAACTCCACCTCAGTCAAGTGTAATGCCTGCGAGGGGTGGAGTCACCTCAGGGTCTGCTCGGGACTACGGACACACAGACAGTGGACCACGTCGTACGTGGCCCCCTGTTGCTCAAACAGAGCAGCCTCCACGGCAAACCATAGTCCGCCCGTGCAGCCCCACACACTCACACAGCAACCACACACAGTCGCCACAACACAACAACATAATAACACCACAGACCGTACCACAGCCACCACAGACCACATAACTCACACAACCGCACCACCACCCACACGCCGCCGCCAACAACTCCTGGTTCCCCCTACAATCTGCACGGTATGTCAGACCAGGATATTCCGTAATGTGACATCAGTCAAGTGCAACACCTGCCTTGGCTGGTGCCACTTTAGGGCATGTTCAGGTCTGCGTACCACGCGAGATTGGACGGGGAACTTCGAGGGCCCGTGTTGCGCTGCTCGGTCGCAGACTTCAATTGCGACGCCCCCCACCACCACCACAGGGCGGCAATCACCTCAGCAGCACACACAGCCAACGGCGGCAAGAACATACACTTCACTTACACCCCACATCACGACACGTCTCCCGAACCACATGAAGCTCCTTCAATTCAACTGTAACGGGCTACAGAGCAAGATTGAGGAGATAACCGTCTTCATGTGTCGGCATGGTATATTAATAGCTGCGGTCCAAGAGACGAAGTTGCACAGCAATTCAACTTTGTTGAATTGCGCCGGGTACAACGTGCACCGTCGAGATCGCGAGCGAGATAATGGTGGTGGCTTAGCGTTCATCACGCACCACACCGTGCAGTATCGTCTTATCGAAGCAGACATCGACCGCAGGGATACCACCCTAGAATGTCAGGGCATCGCTATCCGGTCAGGCGATGTCGAGCTCGAAATATTTAACATATACATACCCCCTGTCACCTGCTGCCCGGCAGGATATCACCCTGATATAGGTGCGCTCCTCAGAGGTGAAAACCGTATGGTAGTAGGTGACTTTAATGCGCACCACGATCTTTGGCACTCAAGCCTGTCAAACGATCGTAGGGGAACAGACTTGGCTGAGCAGATAGACGATTCGACATTCTGCACAATGAACGACGACGCACCCACCAGGATTATGGGTAACTGCAGTAGCTCGCCAGACATCACAATAGTCAGCGCTGGTCTGATAAACAGCATAACGTGGCGACCTATGCTGACTCTAGCATCAGACCATCTACCCATAGTCATCTCGATTGATAAACCAACCGACTTTGCCTCCGCCAAACACCGGACCTATATCAACTTTTCTAAAGCTGATTGGAAAGGTTACGCGGAGTTTACCGAAAACACCTTCGCATCGCTCCCCACACCAACCGACGTCCATCTCGGTGAACGTAAGTTCCGCAGGGCTATCACTGCTGCTGCAGCTCGCTTCATACCGGCAGGATGTATATCGGACCCACGTCCAAACTTCCCTGCCGAAGCGGCTGTTCTAGCCGATGAGCGTGATAGCCTTCGTCAGGCCGATCCCGGAGATCCCCGTATCAGGGATCTCAACGCGGAGATTCGGCAACTTGTAAACGTACATAAGCGGAAGAAGTGGGAGGAGCATCTGAAGACTTGTAATTTCACCTCTGGTGTGAGCAAGCTTTGGTCAACCGTGAGGTCATTGTCTAATCCGACGAAGCACGACGACAGAGTCGAAATTTCCTTCGGCGACCATGCTTCGTCGGACCCGGAGCGATGCGCGAGCTATTTTAGCCGGCAGTTCATACTGCATCCTCCGGTGGACAAAGCCAAGCGTCGAGTGACCAGAAGGCTGCACAAACTGCCAACAACTTGTGCCCCCCTTGCTTTCACTTGCGGTGAAGTTCAGGTGGCCATCGGGAAGGCGAAAGCCTCCAAAGCCATGGGTCCCGACGGAATATGCATGCTGATGCTGAAAAATTTGGGTCCTGCGGGGGTAGCGTACCTAACGGAGGTCCTCAACTTGTCAATGGCCACTCTCATCATCCCAGACATCTGGAAGGTGGGGAGAGTGGTCCCACTGCTCAAACCGGGGAAACCTGCCAACAAAGGAGATTCGTATCGTCCGATTACACTCCTTTCCCCGGTAGCGAAGACACTCGAGGCCTTGCTACTCCCGTACTTCACAAACCACCTGACCCCAGCGAAGCATCAGCATGGTTTCCGTAAAGTGCACAGTACAACAACAGCACTTAACGCCATAAACACTCAGATAACTCGTGGCCTTAACCGTAACCGTCCCTGTGAGAGAACGATTCTAGTAGCGTTGGACTTGTCAAAGGCGTTTGACACCGTCTGCCATTCCACGCTACTAGAAGATATAGAGGCCTCCTCTCTCCCACAGAGGCTCAAACGGTGGTCGGCAAATTATCTGAGTGGTCGACATTCGTCGGTAATGTTTAGAGACAAAACGAGTAAGCAGCGAAAAATAAAACAGGGGGTTCCTCAGGGTGGTGTCCTTTCCCCGCTACTGTTTAACTTTTATATTTCAAAGCTCCCTCAACCACCAGAGGGAGTCTCGATTGTCTCCTATGCCGACGATTGCTCGATCATGGCGACTGGGAATGGAATTGATGACCTGTGTTTGAAAGTAAACGGCTATCTCTCCGAACTTTCTCGCTTCTTCACTGCAAAGTGTCTAGCCCTCTCCCCTACGAAATCCTCCGCGACCCTGTTCACAACCTGGACGAAGGAGGTCAGGCTACCGCTGGGGATTCACGTCGATGACACACCAATTCCGACGGTGAATAACCCCAAAATACTCGGAGTAACATTCGACAGCCTGCTCTCCTTCTCTGCGCACTCAACCGCTATTGTCAATAAAGTACAGAGCCGCAACAAGGTCCTCAAGTCGCTAGCCGGCAGTACTTGGGGCAAAGACAAAGAAACGTTGCTGGCAACATACAAGGCAATAGGCCGGCCGGTTTTGAACTACGCAGCGCCAGTGTGGTCGCCTGGGACTAGTAGGACGCAGTGGACGAAGCTACAGACCGCACAAAACACCGCACTGAGGACAGCGACGGGATGCCTCCTGATGACGCCTGAACACCACCTGCACGGCGAGGCGCAAATGCTCCCGGTAAAGGAGCACAATATAATGCTCTGCAAGCAGTTCCTGATCGGGACCCACAGAAGTGGCCACCCGTGCAGACAGCTGCTTGCAGAGGAGCCCTCGCCTAGGCACGTCAGGAGGCATCTATATGAACTAACGGACGAAGTCCAGAGGTTCATTAAGCAACCTCTGGACCCGACAGCCTACAGACAGGCCTTGAACGGCATTCACAGGGACTCAGTCTCGAGTTATGTAGACTCTAGACCTGTGAATGCCGTTCTAGGCACACCACCCCCGGACATTGACGAGACGGAGCTTCATCTGCCTCGGGAGACGCGCACCACACTTGCACAACTTCGCTCCGGCTACTGCAGCAGGTTAAACTCCTACCTGAGTAGGCTGAATGAGGATGTGCCTAATGAATGTCCGGCATGCGGAGAGACCCCACATGACTCGAAACATCTCTTCGCATGCCCGGCAAACCCGACATCCCTAACGACCTTGTCCTTATGGGCAAACCCCGCAGAAGCTGCACGCTTCCTAGGGTTGCCGTTAGTGGAACTTGACGACAACGACTGAGATACCAACCGATCTGGGCGGGGTTGTTGTAGCCGCTACAACAACAACAACAACTCGGAATACCCTCATCCGTTCAACTCCGTCTAGGCGATCCACAGTATTTTTGCAAAGAAATCCTACTGAATAAATAAATAAATAAATTCACAAAAAAGTACATATTTCAAACCGAATTTATTAATAAATTAGTGACCAAAAAAAAAGAAAATTTGGTTTTAAAATAAAGTTTACGCTCATGAGATTCATTACGACGATAGATTATGGCCTTACCGTCAGAGCAATCAATTTTATTTAAACGAAAACATGCTTTTGTTGCAATTTTGTTTGTCCGTGAAAGACAGACTTAAGTTGTCCGTCATATGTCCACAGAATTCGCTACTTAGATTTTGCTTTCCTTTCGATTTAGCTGCATTTCCAGTAAAAGAGTGCAGATGAGAACATCTTTCGGACAGTATCAAATAATGATGAATATTAATCATTCCGGCATCTTTCCCTCCTTCGCAATAATTTGTAGCTACATAAGTATCTGTCTTCCGGGACGTCGATGTTTTTCTCCTAAGCCGCTGTCCTAACCAAGTAAACTTTTATCAACTTACTTGAGTAGCTTTTCTTTCATTCCATACCTACAAAGCATTTATTCATATTAGAATAGTAATTAGTTATTGAAATATAATTTAGAGATGATTTTGCCGAATTAAAAATTCCTTCACGGATTCAAATCGTGTATTTCCAATCTATCCTACTTTTGTATACTTATTTATAGGTATCTATAATTTAATGAATTTATGTTTAAATAATTTTTTAGCCACTACAGCTGCTCAGTTGCTCAGCTCTGCGCCCAGTGCAGCTGAGAAAAATAAGCAATGGCAGCGAGAACTGCTTATGGAGCGTATACGTTCGCGATCCAATCAACACAAATCATTTGCTGAATTATCAAAAGCCATGCGTATGTCCATGCTAGAAAAACGATATGCCCTCGACGCTGTGGAAAAGGCTAATTTGCAAAAATGTCTCGATAGCATGCAGCATTGCATTAAAGTAACATCAAGACAGGGTCTAGTTGAACGCCTCGAAAGCTTATCACGACAGTTGGGGCTTAAATTCATGGAAGACACTTCAGGATTATTTATTTCGACTGATATGTTCTTTTTGGAAATCATGTTAGATACGAATGGCGCACTCACCGATGTGAAAGTGCATCATGAGTGTAAAATTGAGCAGCAGTCGTGCAGTGAGTTAGTGAACTGTTTAAATCGTGGTGACTTTGCTGATTTTACGGTGCAACTGGAGGGTCTGTCCTCGATCTATCAATTGAATGCGGAACCAAAAGTCAAAACAAAGGCCTTTGTTGCATTGCAAGCGATGGAAACAGATTTGTATAATCTTTTTCAAATGCAAAACTTCACAAAAGACTCACAGCATCTGGTCAAGGCATCCTCAGTGGGTTTGGTGTTGAAGAGGCGTGGTGGTCATCCCATGAAACTCATATATTTCGTCTCACCTTACGATCTCATATCGCTGGAGTCTAAATCAGTACAACAGCTCACCACTGAATTGATTACAGGCAAAGATGTCGGCCTAAGTGTGACAGTGAATTTGGAGGCCTCGTCAGCGAATAAGTTACAAATATTGCCAATTGTGAGCGTTACAAACGATCCACAGACTGGTCTCGAAGTACCTATATATGCGCCACTGACACAACAAAACTCAATGCTTTTCCCTGCAACATTTGTGCTGCGGCTAAATAAACCACTACCAGTATGTCATGCTTCTTTGAGAGCACTAGGGATCCCGTTGGGTGTTGCTTCAGATACCACCAGTGGCATTGAATCGCCCAACAAAAAGGAAATTGTTATTTTACCCATTATGAATTTGGTGGTACAGACGGCCTCCGAGCAACAGCTGAAAAATTCGCAGAAGGGATTGTTTGTGAATTTGCCTGATCAGACACACTGCTATTTCTTCACTGAAAACAAACAATTGCAGGTGGGTATTGCATTTTACAGTTTGGGCGCATAGAGTCAAAATATTTTTAATTCTTGGAAGACTTTCATATGCTTCACCTTATTTTAACCCCTCGATTTGTTTTCGCAGGCTACTTTAGTTTCATCCATTCCCTATACCGAGCCCATGCAAGTACCAAAAATCTTAGATTTTCTCAAACGGCAAGCCCTCTTCTATACGCTTCTGGCTAGTTGTGTGCGTACACAGTCAAAAATGGGAAATGGTGAGCTTTTCGTGAACTTTTGCTAAATAGTTGTTGAAAATAATTTGATATTTTTCCCCTTCAGACATGGAATCCACTACAATACTCGAGGTGAATGCAATCTCCTTCCAGCAGATTAGCGTCTCGCTACAACACCCTTACGAGGAATCTATGGCTACCGTTGAGTTCGATTTGCGCGATGGCGATGTAAAGTGTACAATATACTCACTCACTAACAACTACGACTTGCTGTCATTGAAACTCACGAAGATTGTGGAAAAGTGCTTGTCCATACCGGTGACTATACGTGCGCTACTAAAGTTCTGGGATCAAGAAACGATGAAAATGTTTCAACGCAGCATGGGCGGTGGCGTCGGGGGTGGAATAGGCGGTTTGGGTGGCACGGGCGCTTGCGGTGGTACAGCCGCTGGTGGTTATGGAAATTTTAGTATGGTTGTAGGACACAGCGACTCGGGCGGTGTTAGTGGAGTGCGGGGCGGTAATGCCGTGAAAATGGAACCTAATACGAGGCAGCAGCAAATGCCTACTATGGCTTCTGCATCGACACCATTAAGTGGTGGTGGTGGTGGCGCAGCTTGTAGCAATGCTGCTGGCGTTGCAGGCTTTCTGCAATATAAAACTGAAGTAAAGCAAGAGGATTTTCATGACAGCCCAAAGAGTCAAATGCAAAATAGCTTAGCGCTGCATGCTGTGGAGAGCAGCTCTTTGGGCGGCTTACACCACTTGCAGCAATCTCAGTTGCAGCTGCAACATCAACAACAAGCAACGTTGCATGACCAAATAGGTGCCGGTAAGCAATCTGAGATAGAAATCGCAGATAAGTACAAGAACATTTGGATGGATAAGACGACGAACCTAAAGAACTGCGTTAGCATAACACCGATTTCGCCGGATAGTAATAGTAGAGGCGCACAGCAACAGCAGCAGGGTGTCGACGTAAAACGCGCAGTAGGCATTGAAATCATACCTTTAACGACACAAGGGAGTGCTGCAAATGGCGGGAATGGCAGTGGCGGTACTGCAACACTCTCTAGCGCTCCAACTATACCCCAATCCGCCGTTAACACCTCATCCACCATTACTATAACGCCCATAAATGCTGTTGGCAGCAACAGCATTGCTGGAAAAGATAAGAAATCCAACAGCGGTACCTCCGTAGTTTGCGCTAGCGGCTTAACCTCAAGCACCGGAATGTCGGCGATCGCCACCAACAAACGCCAATTGGATGGACCATCCCCCACCGATTCGCAAAAGGAGAAGAAGCGCAAAAAGAAGCGTGACGATTCGCCGATGGGACCGCCAGAAAAAGTGTATTCGCGACAAAACTCACCGGCTGCCACTAGCGACGCCACCGCAACAGTAGTGGCGCGTAAATTTTCATCGCCTTCCTCTTCACCCAAAGGTGGCAGTGGCGGTGGCATGTTAGGTAGTGGCAGTGCAGCTGCCACCCTGGTAGCTGCCGGCAATGCTGCCTTGCTCTCCACACGCCCCAGCCCGAAACATTCGCCCGTCTATAGCAGTCCGAAGCACACAAATACCGCATCGAATAGCCCGAAGTCACCATTCGGCACACACTCACCGAAGCATGGTTCATCAGGCAAGCCAAGTATGTCCACACTAAAAAGTGCCACTGCAACCAGTCTAAGTCCGAAAGGTGACAAAAGCGGTTGTGGCAGCGGCAGTAGCTTAGTTGGCTCTGCAGTAGGACTTTCAGCGGCAGCTGCGGCAGGTGTAGCGGCCGCAAATGCAGTGAAGTCTGCTATGGGCGTTGGCGTGGGCGTGGTGGGGATGCAACAGATGAAGACAATGAATCATTTATCTGCTCCAACGGGCATGAATGCCGCCTCCGGTGTCTATGGCGGAGTTTCGAATATGACTGGCAATGTGAGTGGCAGCAGTGGTGTTGGTGTTGGCGGTGGTGTCGGCCCGTTGATGGGCGGTAATGGGACGGGGAGCAGCATGGATATTAATACGGCAGCATCTCAGGCGGCAGCTATGCGCAAAGTAGTCGGTGGCGCGGTAAGTTCATATAACTTTCAGTAGATCCAACTTGCAAATTTTTATTAGTTTGTTTAAATCGCGAATAAGTTAAGTTTGTATTACAATTTTCGGTAATGGGTTGGACGTTTTTTTAATAAAAAAAAAATTGCTTGAAATTAACACATCAGCTGGAAAAGTAGTGCAAGTATTGTTTGTAAAATTGAGCATACTGATATACTTTTGAATGGAGTGGTTAAAAACTAAACAGTTAAAGCTTTCATTACAAAGTTTTTCTGATACGAAATTGTACGAAATTGGAAATTTAAGATATTCATAATCATATTTTTTGCCTAATCTGTAAAAATAATTGGCTTGGTGATAATTTGGGCTTGTATGCCTTTACTGAAATATAGAAGCTTTTCTGTACAGAATTTCCTAGGTAAGGCCATACAAATACGTTTTCATAATAGTATTCAAACTATCTTTGTTCAACTTTTTGCTTTGCATAATTTAAATTTTAATGATTTGTCGGATTTTTGAAATGTGGATTTTTAATATTTCAGTGTGTATGTTCGCTTTTGAAAAGTGTTAAAATTAAATTTTTTCAATAAATAAAAAAATAAAAATACGCTTGTTTTTTATTTTAATTTCATATTTGCTTTTTATTTTTATTTTGCAATTTTTATCTTCGAAAAGGGTGCATGCTAATAGAAAAACTGATTAATAGTAAAAATTAGACGTAAAAAAAATAAAATAACAAGAAAAAAATGGAACTATTAAAAAACGTAAAAAATCATAAAAACGCAAATAAAAAATAAGAAACTAAATAAAACTATAAAAAACTAAAAATAAGTAGATCAACAAAAGTACACAAATAAAAATTTAAAATAGAAAATTTANGCGTAAAAAAAAATAAAATAACAAGAAAAAAATGGAACTATTGAAAAACGTAAAAAATCATAAAAACGCAAATAAAAAATAAGAAACTAAATAAAACTATAAAAACTAAAAATAAGTAGATCAACAAAAGTACACAAATAAAAATTTAAAATAGAAAATTTAGTTACAAATAAAAATAAAATTAAACTAATAAGTGAAAAATTTAACAATTAGAGAAAGAATAAAACAACTAAATAATTAAAGAAATAATAAAAAAATTAGAAAAAAATAAATAAAACGAAAAAATATTAAAAAAAAAATAAAATTTAGAAAATAAAAAACTTAAAAATAAAAGATTAAAGAAATTAAATAAAACAATAAAAGTAAACAAGTAATTTTTAGCAAAAAAACGACTTAAAAAAATATATATATATATTTCATGATCCAATGATCGGATCTAAACCAGATTAGTATGGGACTACCTCTGAGACACTATCCTTCCGATGCAAAGAGAATTATCGAAATCGGTTGACGCGGTCCAAAGTTATGCGGACATACATAAAAAAAAATCTTCCGACGAACTGATAACCTCCTCCTTTTTTGGAAGTCGGTTACAAATGCTAATTTTTAAATAAAATGAAACTTAAAGCCTATCACCCATAGGTACGGTGACCATCCGTCCTGTATTTTGGTAATTTATTTATTTCATACGGGACGCCAAGTACATTTCTTTTAATGTCCCGTATTTGTCCCGTATTCGGTATTTTGGCGCCTTAAAATGACGTGCCTAAGAACCAGTTTCTTTTTTAAATCTGGGCGCTTATGATTCGAATCGAGGAACACATATGTGGATGGTTTCTGAAGTTATAATTTTGCGTAGGAAAACTGGGTATTTGTGGGTATGAATAGGGATTAGACGTTAATGACTGTTGTTGAAATATCTAAATGAAATTGCAGTAGTATTTAGCTTTTCAAAGGTTTTTTTCAATGTATTTCACGTTGAATATTCTGTGTGGAGCAAAGCAGATTGAAAAGGTAGCAGCAGTAGAGCAGCTGATTTTACTTTTGTCGCTAATTTTGTCTTTAAATTGTCAGTTTTGTTTAAATTTTACTCTAAATCTTTAAACTTTGTTTGCGTATATGGATTCAAAAACCAACAAGAAATTGCACGCGGCTTGTTTTTTTTTCTCGGGTACTATTACCTTTCCATTGAGCCGTGGCGTGGAGTCAATTTTCAAATTTTGTAAAAGGAGAATATCTTCATTAGGCGAAACTACGGCAATAAAAAAATGTTTGCTCATTTTATGGGGGATTGTATCTTCAACATGAGAAACTCCATATAAGAAGGCTACTATGAGAATGTTGNAAAAAATGTTTGCTCATTGTATGGGGGATTATATCTTCAACATGAGAAACTCCATATAAGAAGGCTACTATGAGAATGTTGTAAAAGTAAAGAAATTCTCGAAAGATGGAAGGGAAAAGGAACCCTTCGAAGGTACGTTTTGCAATTCAGCTTGTTCCGGATGCTATCACTGCATTGTGCCTGGCCGAAATCCGACTCTGTAAATAATCCGTTGAATGCCACTTTTGTTTCAAAAGTAGTTGGATATTTTTTTTATCACATATTTCCCTGCCTAGGAATGCTTTTGTAAAAAATTTTACGGGGCGAAAATCCCGAGCACAATGGAAAAATATTCTAGAAATGTGTGATGTTGCAACTGAATATTTATTTATTATTATATTTATTTATTTATGTGCTGCTTTCATAAAAGATCGAAAAATATATGCTAAATAAAGATACCGTTACAGGGCTAATAAATTTAGGATCATGGAAAAAGATTTTCCAATACTCTGGCTTTTGTGGAAAAAATTGGCAAATTATTATTTGTCTCTTATTCAGCTGTCATGAATATGGTCACCGTATCGTACAATATTAATTTAAGTTACATATCGTTACCTTAATTTACAAACGCCCTAACCAACAAATTTAGTATTTTATAGGAGAAGCAAAAAATATTATAAAAAGAGTATCAAACACAGGTAGGGCTCCATTGTTTTTAGCCGACTTCAAAAAAAGGAGGAGGTCATCAATTCGTCGGAATATATACATATGTACATATATCATTACCTAAAGGTGAAAAGACAAAAAATCGATGTAGTTTCGCATTATCTGTCATTGTGTATCTAGAACTAAACTTTGATAAAAAGGAAATATGGAACCTTTTCACCTTTAGATAGCAATATCTATGGTCACAAGCAATAACCGCTTAAGTCGACTTAAGAAAGAATGGAGTTGTATATGCTATCGTATTCTTCAACCACTATTCCATGCGTATGTGAAATCCTCGTCTCGCCAGCTAGACTACTTAAAAAGTTATAGGCGAAAATATTTTGCTATCCCCATAAGGATAACATTACAATTCAAATATTTAAAACGTAGGCGATTATTGCTTATGACCACAGATGTATATTCAGCCTCATTGCGTAAGTCGTAATTTAGGCTAAATTGTACGACCCGACATTAGTGGCATTGTCTACTGTCGTAATGAAATAAGTAAACGACCAAAATCGTCGAAAACTATACAATGCTTCCAAGTTTTACCGTTTATCCCGTACTTCAAGAAGCACCTAAACAAAATGGGAAAAAACGGAATATGCATCTTAAATGACGGAATATGCATCTCGGACGAATGATCACGATGATACCAGTTGGGGCGTCCCGAGGGTACGGACCCGGTTGCATCAAAGACCAACTAAGTATGTAGTTTTGAGAAATACGGAGCGCCAATATGCGATATGCAGGTGGTCGCAGGGTGGGTGACGGTTCCCAAAAGTCAGTGTGGAGGAATGTTTTAGTCACCGGACATAACCTTGCCGTAGCGGCAGCTTTGATGATTCGACACGACAATCACACTCTCCAAAAACTCTTTGGGGAATTCGTGTGCTGTTACAACAACATCAACAATGATTCGTTGGCAAAAAAAAAGTAAAATTAAATAAAAACAATATAAACTACAAAGAAGGTATATAAACTAAAAAATAGCAAATATTGAAACTAACAAAGGTAATATAACCTAAAAAATTTGTTTGTTTTTATTTTAATATAAAATATGTAATAATATGAATGAGAAAGAATTTTTAAATATTACAAAAAACAGTAATACATAAAAAATATGGTAAATAAAACACAGAATTTTTCTTTAAAAAAATTAAATTAAAAATTCCAAGTACTCTATTAACATTTACTAACAGTTTTCGCACTTCCACTTCCCAAAACTTTTTCCAATTTTCTATCTAATTTCTTTCCACTTTCTCTGCTCTTCTTTTTTCTCACATTTACGTTCTTACACACGCGCACGCGCACTTCACGTTCCTTTCACGCTATCGACGCGTAATTACCCACACACACACACACCCTCTATGATACGAAATTCTTTTGTCAGGTTAGTTCGATGGTGTCAATGACATCAGTCGAACCAACAACAGCAACACAAGCGGTCCCGGCAGTGGCGCCACACTCGCCGCTGGCCATTGGCAGCAGTGAGTCCAAAGTTTGCGAAGAACAGGCCGAGTCAACACTGCAGCAATCCAGTTCTTCTGAATATATGGTGAAGACGAGTCAAGAGGGCTTAAAGCTCACTATCAACAAGACAAGCAGCGGTGGTGGCAAATCTAGCATAGGTGGCAGTAGTAGCAACACTAACAACAGCGGTTGCAATAGCAGTCTGGGTGGTGGCATTTCAGCAGGCAGCAGCACTACTACGTCTTCTTCTGAAACAGCCGCAACGAAGGGTGCCAAATCAAGCAGCGTCACTAGCGCTACAAATGCAACTGGCAAGAAACAACACACTGGCCTCAAACCAGGCGTCAATAGCGGCCCGGCCTCAAAAAAGTTGTTGGCAGCAAAGTCGCCTTTCAAGAAAAGTGCCACCACCACTAAACATCCATTCCAGAAGTCCAATTCTTCAGGCAGCTTATCAACAAAATCGTCCAGCACCGCAGTGGTTGGTGGTAGCGGTTTGACAAAGAGTTTTAGCACAAATTCATTTGGGGATTTGGTTGGCAGCACCAGTGGGTCTTCACGAAAATCGATGAAAAAGTCTGCCAGCGGCGCTTATAGTAGCACAACACCAACCGTCACACAGCAAGTGACGCGCATGGATCATCAGGCGGATATGTTGAAAATATTACAGTTTGCCTCACCTGCAATGGCAGCCAATATGGAGGGCTTCATGAAGGGACTTAACAGCAAATTTCAAATACCTAAACTTTCGCAACGCGGCACAAACACAAACACAGCCGCAAACGGCACACAATCGGCACCCACGACACCCACTGTGCTGTCGCCAACGTTAAGCGCTGCTGCTGGCTTAGCAGACAGTAGGGGTGGTGTTAGTAACACAATCAGTACAAAGGGTAATAACCATGTCAATGAAGCCCTACAACAGCCACCAGCGCAAAATCAGCTTAACAATTCGGCCTCTACTATGCGCTCGTCTCCGTTACATTATTACGGCACATCGTCATCGCCACCAATTGGTTTCCAACAAACTGCTGCTAACGCTATGCAATCGAATGCAAATTACTACTCACAACAAAAAACAGAAGGTATGCAAGCAATGCAATCACGGCAATACACCCCCGCAAATCATCATCGCCAGCTACAGCAGCAGCAGCAGCAACAGCATTTCCACCAACAACAATCACACTATCAACCGCAAGCGCCAGAACAGCCGACAGTGACGGTTGATTATCATCAAGTAAGCGCTGTCGGTCGCGCGCGCACTCAAATTGGGGAGGAGACAGCGTTTAGATCCAGCGATGCTGCTGCTGCCGCTGCCGCTGCGGCGTCGACTGGACTCGCCGGTAAATGACATACATTGCTAATTTTCGTCCTATACATACATATATTTATATTCGATAAGTATTTAAGTTTAATATTGTCCTAATAATTTTTTATGTTGGGGGGCAGGTTGAAGCTACTAGAAAGCAAATCCGTTGGTATTTTTAAGTTTCGCGCATTTCTGATTTATAAAAGACAGTGGGTTTCGCGATTGTAAGTGCGATATTGTGCATCTGAAAGTATGCAACAACTGAGACTTTCAAAGTACCTTTATTACTCGCTATAAAAAGTATGCAGCCTGAGGCATTCTTTCAAGAAAACAATATAGTACTACTTAAAAGTATTTGTATTGGATAGTTGCCATTTGTCTAGGTTCTATTGCGGTTCGGCATATTTTACTATTTTACTTAACATTTTGATGGAACGTATTTACTACTAGAATATGTAATTAGCATCCTAAAATATTATTATCTTAGCATTTACACTCTGACAAGAGTTATCAAAAAAATTAAGATCTTTTGCTCGAGGATGCTTAAAACTTGTTTTCTATTCACAAAGGAGGTATTTTGAGTAATCTTCCCTCCTACAGGCCAAAATATAGTATGTGCCACTCTCTCTCTCTCTCTCTCTCTCTCTCTCT